>NW_007016620.1:35456-119865 GCF_000164805.1 Carlito syrichta
GACTGCTGGGCTCCGGTGATCATTCCGCTCAGCGTCCAAGTAGCCGGAATTACAGGCATGTGCTACCACGCCTAGCTGATTTTTTGATTTATTGTAGAGATGAGGTCTCACTGCCCAGGCGGGTCTCGAACCCGCGGGCTCAGGCAATCCACTCAACTCAGCCTCCCAAAGGCACAGGATTACAGGCTGAGCCACTGAGCCTGGCTAAAAACAAGAGTATTTTTAAAAAGAAAAATGTACCAATAAAACATCTAGATATGAAAAACATAATCAAAATAGGGAACTCGGGGTGTCTTGCTGGGGAGTGGGGGGGATGCTCATCAGAAGTTGAAATCTCAACTTTATGCAACATCCCTATATAACAAACCTTCACATGCACTGCATGATTCTAAACTTAAAAAAAATAAAATAGAGAACTCATCAGATGAATTAAATGACAGATTAGGCACATCTGAAGACAGAATTAAAGAACTGAAAAATAAATCGGAGAGATAAAGCATAAAGACACAAAGATGGAAAATATGAGTTCATAAAAAACAAGCACAGTAAAATGAAAGATCTAACATGCTTCTAATGAGTTCTCCAAAAATGGGTAATAGAGACAACGAGAGAAGGAATTATATAAAGAAAATGTCTCAGAAGTTTCCAGAACTGAGGTAAGTTACAAACCATTAGAATTGGAAAGTCCAAAAATTCCAAGCAAGATTAACAAAGAGACATAGACACCAAAAACATCATAGAGAAACTGTAAAATGCCAATGATGAAGAGAAGTTCTTAAAAGTAGTTATAGAGAGCCGGGCTCGGTGGCTCAGCCTGTAATCCCGCGCCTTTGGGAGGCTGAGGTGAGTGGATTGCCTGAGCCTGTGGGTTCGAGACCCGCCTGGGCAGCGAGACCTCATCTCTATAATAAATCAAAAAACCAGCCGGGTGTGGTAGTGCATGCCTGTAATTCCGGCTACTTGGAAGGCTGAGGTGGAAGGATCACCAGAGCCCAGAAGGTCGAGGCTGCGGTGGCCGGGAGCGGCCACTGCACTCCAGTCTAGGTGACAGAGTGAGACTCCAACTCAAAAAAAAAAAAGTAGTTATAAAGAAAAATTAACTAAACAGAAATAAAACTTTGATTATTTGCTGACTTCTCAATAGCAATAATGGAAACTAGATGACAGTGAAAAATAACTTCAAGGTGTTTAGAGAAAATAACTGTTAACCTAAATTTATATGCCTAAACGAACTATTTGTTCAAGGTGGAGGACAAAATAAAGACATTTTTAGACATCTCAAAACTGAAAGAACTTATAACCACAAGGCGCTCACTAAAAATATGATAAAATACTTTTAAAGAATGCATACAAGTAAGTCAGAAAATGATCTGAAAGGGAAGCTCTGAGAAGCAAGAAGAAATGTTAAGCAAAAAAAATTATAAATGTGAATAAGTTTAAATAAACATTGATGGTATAAAACAAGCCAATGTCTAATATAAGGGATTAACATAAAACAAGACAGAAGTAAAGTATTAGACAAAGAATTCAGATATCAGAAATGCACAAAATTGATCACATATACAATGATGATGCTGTGTCTGTTCCAAAAATGCATGACAGTTTAACAATGGAAAATCTACAAATACATTGCATTAAAAACTAAAGCAGAAATGTGATATCATCAACCCATAGATGGAAAGCAAACTTTTACTAACACTGAAGTCAATTTTTATTTAACATAATTTAAGATTTTACACACACACAAAAAAGACCTATAGTAGATATCATACTCAAAGGAAAAACATAAAATGCTTTAAGGAACAAAATAGAGATGCCCACTGTCACCACTTTCAGGCAACATTATACTAGAAGTTCTAGAAACTGCAATAAGAAAAAAAAAAAGAAAAGGCATAAGGATTGGCCCCAGAACTCTCATTATTTAGAGATATGACTGTTTATGTGGACATTGCAAAATGTTTTATACCTAAAGAAACTTTTACACATATATATTTATATAGTAGCATTGTTTTTAAAAATTAAAAATCACACATGACAATCAACAGTAGAGTGAAAAAAGGAATTGTGTATATCCATATAATGGAATACTATACAACAATGAAAATGAACAGATTATAGCAACATAAATATAAAAAGTGAAAAGCTTCTGAAAAAATTTCTACAGTAAGTTTCAATTATATGTTTCAAAAATATGCAAAAGTAAGCAATATATTTTCTTCATGATATATTTATATATTTTTATATACCTATGTATTTTCAGGATACAGTTATATATCCTGAAAAAATACATATGGTAATATTATAAATGAAGTTATTTATATTATAAATATTATAAAACATTTAGTTTAATTTCCATTAGTTTATAAATACCTCAAAATGTGCTTCTTAAATAAGTATGTAGGCAAGATATCTACACAAAATATAGAAACACCAAGATACAAACTTGCCTTAAGTAGAAAAAGAGGCGAAACACATGAAGCAATAGTAAAGCATTAGGCAAAAGGTAACTATATAAAATACTCCCTTTAACAAGCACAACTACAAGATGTCACCTAAACAAAACCTTATTCATTACATTTAAATATGGCAGAAAATAAACAATAACTGGAACAGGAAAGATTAATGTATCAGGACAGTTCTGGAACTAGTTTATTGTGTTTTCCCTACCTTCCTTTCTTTTTACCTGTGGAAGTTGAAACAATCTTTATCATCTTGTAAGGCAGAACAAACATTACAATAACCATTTATTATATGACTGCTATGGTTAACATATTGAATTACCAAAGATAACAAGATAAAGAACCATATCTCTGCCAGGAGGGAGCTTTTCTGATGAAGGAAAATAAGTTCACCCTTCACCAGGTTAGAGATTAGGAATTCTTTGTTGAATATGAGAATGACTAGAACTGTAATATTCTGTGTGGCAGAGACATGAACTAGTCACTGAATCTGCCCATGTGCCTCACAGTTCCCAGTCTCCTTACAGTTTAATGGGACTACCTGACAAGTTCTAGTATGAGCCATGAGTGGAAGTGATGTGTGTCACCTGGTGCCAAAGCATTAAAGAGCCAGTATGTGATTCTCCATCTTCTCTATTCTCCTGACCTAGAGACCTGGAAACCGTGTGGTGATGGCAGCATGCAAGAACCAGTCACCTGAAGTACTAAGTCACCACAGTGAGACCATATGCCATGGAGTGTTGCCTAGTTTGTAGAGGACTTTGTGTAAGCAAGAAATAAAGGTCCTGTTGTATAAAGTCACTGCAATTTCAGGATTGACTACTGTCACATAACCTAACATTAGGCATACAGGCAGCTAAAGGGAATAAAATCCTTCTGAAGACTTATAAAAAGACACATACCAACTTACATGGAATATACTGGTTGCCTACATTAAGAAAGAAAAACTATAGGGTCTCTAAAAATTCTCCCTGATACTCACCTCAAAGCTATCATAAGAAAAATATACATAAAAACATAGCCTTACTTCACAGCTTTGCCACTGGTTTGGGATACTTGGTCGGAACTTCTGTTCACAAACAACCTTCCTCATTTCTTCTATGGAGGGATCTGAAGGCACCATGTCATAATAAGGCAATTGGTACTCCTCGACAATTCCTACAAGAAATTTGCATAATACATTTCCCTGTGTAAATAATAAATAAATGTCTACTTCAAAATAAAAACAATTAAGTTTTCTAGGTACAAGTGACACACCAGGACACTGGAAAGTCTGGTTTATTAAAATAATAAAACCAAGAATATCACTTTAAAGCACTTAGATGAGCAGCTATATAAAATTATAAAATTTCATATAACAATTTTCATAACTGTATAAACTTTACATATTTTTATAATACATAATTATATTAAATTATATAGCATAAAAATTATGTATCATTTATATAATTCTATAATTATATAAATATATTTGTTGCTATTATCAAAATAATTATGTAAATTTTTATTTGATTAAAATGCTATTATGCAATCTTAATGTCTATTTTCTCCTGATTATAAAATTTTAACACACCTCAATGCTTTGTGAATGAAGTATGTATATTTCCTCATCAGACAACTTTTTCTTTTTTTTTTTTTTTTTTTTAGTCAGAGTCTTACTCCGTCGCCCAGACTGGAGTGTAGTGGCCGCTTCCGGTCACCGCAGCCTCAACCTGCTGGGCTCTGGCGATCCTTCCGCCTCAGCCTTCCAAGTAGCCAGAATTACAGGCGCAGAATTACAGTAGCCAGCTAATTTTTTGATTTATTGTAGAGACGAGGTCTTGCCTGCCCAGGTGGGTCTCGAACCTGCTGGCTCAGGCAATCCACTCACCTCAGCCTCCCAAAGGCGTGGGATTACAGGCTGAGCCACCGAGGCCGGCTTCAGATAACTTTTTCAAAACAAAAATAGCTTTCTCTCTTTGAAAAATTTTGGGCAATCTTTTAAAAGGTGAATTTCTTACATTTAGGCGTTACACCTTAGAATGTTCTGAAGGAGCAATCAAAGGTAGTTAATGATGAAAAGCTCAACATGAAGGTTAATACTTAAAGAGTCTCAAATACAGAGAAAAAGATAACCTAATTATCAGAATATTACTTGAATTAAAAGAATTTTTTTACAAAATATTATTAGCTGAAGCTCTTTTAATTTAAATATTTTAAGACATGCCATAATATTAGCAAACTAACTATAAATTATGTTAAATAAATGTTTACAGTTGAAGAAAATGTAAGGTCAAAAACTTAAAACCAAATCTATACTAGCATTAATATGCAATTTTTTAAAAAAATAGTGAACATGCTTGAATCTCGCTGTTTACCAGGCATTGTCCTAAGGCCTTTAAATATTTTAACTAATTATTCCTCAAAACCATTGATTAAAGAAAGTACCATAATATTTCTACCTTATGAATAAGGAACCTGAGGTACAGAGTGCTGTGAATTTGCTCAAGAACATACAGCTAGTAAGTGGCAGATCTGGAATTCAAACCCAGGCTCAGGGATTCTATTGTCCATGTTCTGCACATAATTCTACCGCTTCTATAAATAGTTTCAGCTTCCTGAATGTTTTACTATATCATCCATGAATAAAAGATAAAAGTATGTTTTCTCATTCAAATATAATTTTAACTGTATAAGCTTTTCATAAAATCTGCAAGTTTTAAAATGAGATTAGTGTAATGCAAAATGACATCACTACAAAATGCAAAAAAGAAAAAAGGACAGCAGTTTAATAATGACAGCATTTTAATTGCATATTTACTGTGAGCAGACTCTGTACTAAAAGCTTCACACAAATTAATTCATTAAATCCTCAAAGCCCAAGGGGTCAGTTTTATTATCTTCTTTTATAGATGAGGAAAGTGAGACTAAATAACTTGCCTAAAGTCAAACATTCAAGGAGTTGCTAGACCAAGGCTTCATCTTAAATCTATTTCCCTAAAAGTGAAAACTCTAAACCACTTTCTACCAACATTCAACTTTTTCTTCATTGATGCAACAGCTTCATCAGACTGTATCTGTAGAGTTTCAGCCTCCCAAATTCTTCCTCTCTTTACTAAGTTCTAAACTTCTAGGAGCTGCAGTCAGGAAGTTTGTCTTTGCTTACCTATCATCACCACTTTATCCTCGTCTACATTCATTCTATCACAGGAAAGAGAAGGATAAGGAAAGTCTAAGAAAACAAAGACAGTAAGTCCTGTGGCCTTAGCAAGTCAGTTACCTTTTTTAGGATATAAAGCAGGGATAGCAGCTAATTGCTTACAAACTCAAGATAATTTTCAAGTGCTTCATAAAGCATCATAAGGGAAATAAGAATTATCAGGAAAACTGTCACCCCTACATAAGTAGTTATCACAATATAAAATCTCCATCATATGCAGGATTTTCCACTTTAGCCACCAGAAAAATATTGCCAAAAGATATTATTATAAATATTTACAAGTGACTCAATATAGTGCTTAGAAAAGAAGAAAAGAAAATCACATGTTGAGCACCAAGTATAGGCAGACACAAAGAATATTCCCAAAATCTTACCTCCAACTGTACATCTTCGGGCTATTTCCCAGTAAACCAGACCAACAGAATAGATGTCAGCTCGTTTGAAGGACTCAAAGATATTCACATTCATTGTATCGTCAAGCATTTCTGGAGCCATATACCTTCAAAAACACCTACATTTCAGATTCTGTGTATGACTTTATAGCAGTTCAGCAAAACACGATCTTAATAAATCCTGATACAAACTAAAAATTAAGATGGCCTATATCCAGCTTAACGGTAGATCTGAATCACTAATAGAATAAAATTAAATAATACAGTTATTTACCCTACCATCAATTTTGAAACATTTTAAATAGAACTAGAGGTCTTTCCACTCAGTGTTAAAGTAGGTGTGCCAGGAACCTAGTACTTGGAAGAGCAGGAACTCAATTCTCACCAGTAGATTTTTTCTCACGTGGAAAGTTCCTTGAGGGCAGAGTGTGTTTTAGTCATCATGGTGAGCTCAAGACTCCTGTTTAGCAGCATTCCACAAATACCTTCTCTGAATGAACAGATACATTATACATTGGCTCCAAGACAGATCGACTGTATGGAAGAAATCTACAGTCTTTGGGATCTTACTGAGCCTAGCTGTCCTAGGGAGATTTTGGAGATTTCCAAGAATACAGAAGTGAAAATGCAAGATCCTCCCCCAAGGTCTTTTAGAAGTATTAGATCTTCTGAAGGAATCCAGCATCCAAGGCTTCCCTGAAGGTCCCCGATGTGGAGACAGGCAGATGGCAAGTAAAGGCTTTATTTTATGGGGGAAAGAAGGAACATCCCTTAGGGCCACCTGCTCTGAATAAACTGCCCTGAAGTGTTCCTTGGGCCTCATTAAAGTCTCCTAGGGAACCAAGGGCAGCACTCATAGACACTGTCCTGGAATCTCAAATACAGCTTGGAGGTCAATGAAGAATTTCTCTACACTCAAGGGCCTTTAACAACTCCAGGAAAATATTTTGGCTGTTTCTGATTTCAAGGTGAAGAACCCTGGAATTATGCCCAAGTAACATAGAGACTGAAACTCAAATAAAAGGAAATGGAAGTAGGCTGGCCATATGGCCACAGTCTGGCTATAAAAAGAAAAATACCAGAAACCCCATTACTAATAAGCCTGCCCAGACACATGTGCGGTATGTTCCGTTTACATCATACTTGTTCTTAACCTTCAGAAATTCTGTTCCTTGGAGGTGGAAATTATGTCCAAACACATATTTTCTTAATACATATCAAATTTGGGAGACTTAAGGATAAGTACAATTATAGGTCACACATAAATTATTACTAAAAGAACATAACATGAATTTAACATACCCAATGGGCAGTCATTTAACATTGTCTAAATCTCCTGCTTTTCTAGTGGTTCACTTACTTACCCTCTAATCACTAGTCAAGAACAGAATAGGTTTCTCAGAGGTGGCTATTGATAATTGTTTTACAACCCTTCTCCCCAGCTTGTTTTGTACTAATGCACTTTTTCTATTTCAAGTATTTGCCTCCACTCTTAAGACACAAGTTAACCTAATCAGCCCTTCCTGACCTTCATGACACAGACAGATCCCACCACCATGGCAGTAGTCATGTGACTAACCCACCCATCTGCCTGCTATCACCTGATGTCAGTACCTGTGCTTACCTACCCCTTCATGATGACGTGGAGCAGACCACCATTCAATCACCTTAATGACCTTCCCTTATCAAAGGGAACGATTAAAAGAACTCAATCATGAGCAACCAGTAACCATTGCCAGACCACTGTGGCCATTGCCTTGCTAAGCTATGGTGTGGCCATGTGCTCTTTGAACTATGGCCAGGCCATGTTTTCTTAAGCTTTGGGCCCTCCCCTACCTTGGGGTGAATCTCCTCTTTCTCTCTCTCTCTAATTTACTTTCTTAATAAACCATATTCTCTAATCTAACTTCTGTGCAATTTTTTGCATCTTTCATGCAGCATCGGATCACACACCAGACACTCACACCCCCAGTGGGCCTGACCTAACATTCTAGAGCCTCCACTGGGGGTGTTACCCTAACATTTTTGGAGGTTCCACCGAGACCTAACAATTTCATAATACTTTTAAAGATTAAGGAAGTATAATAGCACATAAGCATATTAATTATAGGGTCTCTATCCATCTATTCTAATATATTGAATCTGTATCTCCAGTTTAGAACTTGAACATGTTGAACAAGCCCTGAGTTTCAATTCATTTATGAGATATAAAGGTTTAAGAAAAGCTACACATTGCTGACATTTTTTCTTATCTTTAGGAAAATGCGTTCTCAGAATGTGGCACAGTAAAAATAATTTATCACTATCTCTTCCACCATTTCTCTTTATTGTACTCTGCACCTAAATGGCTACTGTTCTTATGACCCCAAATGCCAACTCTCCTTGCTTTACAACCATTGTACCCACTGACTTCTCAGTGACCCAGAGAAGACTTCTTGATTTCTTGGGCCTAATGATTTCCCATTTGTATTTGGGCCCCCCACACACATGGGGACATTCGTGATTATTGAGTAACCATATGTCTAAGTATGTTACCAAAGTAAGTCATCTTACCTCTTGGTTCCCACTTTAGGATTCTGAGGTATGTCGATAGTGTTCAATACAGAATCATGTTTCACAGCCAATCCTAAATCTGCTATGGCACAAGTTTCACATTTTTTCACTAAAATATTCTTTGATTTTATATCTCGATGAGCAATAGCAGGTTTACCTATGAAGCATAAAAAAAGAACATTCATTTTTTTAACTGAAGACTAATTCACTTTAAGCCATTTTAAAGACTTAACTCTAAATTGTCTTGTTTTTATTCATGTGCACATTTAATGACCTGTCTCACCCAACTAAACTATAAGTAGAATGAGGGGAGTAACTGTCTTGTTTATCACCATACTGCTAATGCTTAGAACACTAATGACATTTAGAACTCACTAACTGAAAAAATAATAAAAAAGAACTCACTAATAAATATTTATAATAGATGGGGAAAGAATTAACATTGCTATGTGTGCACAGGATTGTGGCAAATATTATCTTACAAAACAAGTAGATGTCTCTGAAACATCTACTATCCTAAACCAGAAGATCTCAATTTTGGCCCAAGGACTCCTGAGGGTACTTAAAACTCTTTTCTAACTACATATCTGTGTGACACCATCTTTTCTTCACATATTTCAACCAAAACAACATATGGGAATATAGGAACAGACAATGAAGAACAGGTATGAAAATCCAGACATTAAACCAGACATTAAAGATATCTGCAACAATGTAAAACGAAGCCAGTATTTTTACTAGATCAGTTTTTGTATTATAAAAGATGTAAATATTTAAAATTGATGTTATTTATGTTAACATTTAATTGGTTAATATTATTTTAATTAAATGAATAAATATATTATTTTAATTTCTAATATGCTAAATAGTTATAGCCTAATATAGCCTATATACACAAAAACTGTTGGAGTCCTTCATAATTTTAAGAGTGTAAAGAGATCACAAGTCCAAATTTGAGAACCACTATCCTGTCTAGACTAATGACTTTCTAGAGCTAACCTCAACTAATTCAATAAATAGAAAAGGCAATGACCTCCAAGTATATGATATACAAATATTTTTTAAAATCACATTATCCTTTCCAATGTTTTTTAACTATCAAAGGCAAGCATTTAAATTATTTGTATTCTCTGAATATAGAGCATTTGCCCTCAAAACAAGATCTCTCGGGTATATACACTAAATGGTAAAAATAAAACCAATAGGAATAAAATGTATAAAATATTATTATGGATACTATACAAAATGGTGAGTACATAAGTGAGAGTTGGCTATATCAAGACAAAACCTTCAGCTTTATAAATTACCTCTAGTGTTTCTTTAGATTTGATAATTATCTGTAATTAACTAAAATACAACTAAACACTAAAATACGACTAAGTGTTTCTGTCCTTATATTCAAAGAGGAATAAAATGCAAAAGAAGTACATACCTTGTGTACCAACAATCTCCATATGAAGGTGTGCCAGACCACTAGCTATTGAAAGTGCTAGCTTAATCATTCCAGCCACTGTCACTATATTTCTATTCAAATAGTCATATAATGAGCCCTGTTCATGATATTCAGACACCAGCCAAAGTTGAGTCCAAGTTCCGTTATCTAACAAGAAAACACCATTTTATTGCTATAACTATATACTGAGAAATAAGTCAAAATATCTTAACAATATTCAGTGTTTAAAATTAATTAATCTGTCTTGTTAACAAAGCAACGTTAATCCCTTCAGTGGTGATGCTTACAGTACATTAGAAAAGGAAAATTTCTCAATGTGTTCCTGAAGATGTTGATGTATTAGAACCTGTTATATGTACTCAACATAGAAATAGAAAGTTATGAGGCTGTGATTCTAGCAACTGAACAACTCTCTTCATATTCCCTCTATATCAATACATGCTGGCAACAGCAACCACAATATAGAAGAAACTACTGAGAGATGTTTTAGGCTCAGTGTTGTGTTATAAATTACTCTGAGCTTTTAAGAAAGATTGTACCAATACAGATCAGAAATGCAACAAATTTACACAAAGTATTATTACTAACATAAAAGCTCTAACAGTCTAAAAATGTTCATGTTATTCACCTTTCAAAATATGAAGTTGATGATTTTCCCCAGAAGCTTAGAATAAGAACCAAACACAATTACTAGACATTTTTGAATAATTTACCTCATTTAGACAAAAGCTAATCCAGCTTATAACAGAGTTTCAATAGAAAAGAAATTAATCTAAAACTTCTCTGGGTATTAGAATCCCTAGAGTTAGCCTTAGCTTTTGGAATAAAATGTCTACAATCATCCCGGGCCGTCCTGACTAGTTCTGACACTCAGGGAAAGAATCTACAATGAACATCTGTTAAGAACCTCTCCTGTCAGGTGCTTTATGTGCAAAAGTGTTTTGTTATCCAAATATTTAATTTCCAAATCTGGTTGTGATAAAACTTCATACAAATGCAAAAGTCAACATAATGTCATAAAGTTCATTAATGAACTGGCCACTTATAACACTAACCCTTATACATACCTCCCTCTCTGATTGACACCAATGGCTATCCTTGCTCTGTCATATCAATGCCTTTGTCAGACAGTTGACTAAAATGTAAAATTTACAAAAGTAAAGAAATTCATGAGGATGAAAGTGACGTTAGAGACCTTTGGGAATTATGCACAAGCCACTGACAAGAATATGACAGAGACAGACAGATCTATTAAACTGAAGAAGAAAAAAAACAAGGATAATTTCTCTTGGGCATTTTGTCTTATAATCTAAAAAATATCACGACTATATTAGTTTCCTCAAGATGACCTATGTACAGTCATTGTTGCTTTGACAGCACTGCTAATTAATCTAGCCAATAGGTTGTTCAACTCAAAATTAGGAGGGAAAATAAAAAGTTCTTAGCAGCTGAATGAGAAATGCCTCATTTTCAAGATTCTGGTTAGAGTTTCAAAGTATATGTAGTTGAGAATTTGGAAATCATATTTTCTTTAGTTCATCTTGTCTTTACTCAACATCTCCCTAGAAAATCAGAAATGACAAATCATCAACAAAAACAATCATGGTCAGCCAGGCATGGTAGCTGAAGCTGTAATTTCAGCACTTTAGGAGACCAGGGCAAAAGGATTGCCTGAGCCCATGGGTTTGAGACCAGCCTTGGCAACATGGTGAGACCTCATCTCTACAATCAAAAAATCAAAAAAATTAGCTAGGCGTGGTAGTGCATGCCTGTAGTTCCAGTTACCTGGAAGGCTGAGACAGAAGGATCATCGGAGCCCAGCAGGTTGATGCTGGGGTGGTCGTGAGAGTGCTACTGTACCCAACCTGGGTGACAGAGTGAGACTCCAACTCAAAAAAAAAAAAAAAAAAAGATCATGGTCAAAATGTACAATAAATGCTAAGCTTCTCTTTTTTAAAATCGAATTAATAAGAAAAACTTTTATATTAGACCAAATTAACTATAGTTTTAAATAAAATTTTACAGGCCACGGTGGATCCCTGACATCCACAGACGATTTGTTTTAATCCTTTTCTGGAGAGGTTTACAACTTCAACCTCACCAACGTTCCTTCTTCATAAATATTACTGACTAGAGTTAAAATTTAAAAATGGACTGGATCAAGTTTTCCTTACTTTTGTTCTCTATTTCCCCTTGTTAGGAGCAATAATAAACAGTGAAGTGAGTAAAAGCTTTGTAAAAAAGAAGACAGAAAGCATAGATAATCCACAAGCATAGACACAATATTTTATGAGTACTTGTTTTAAGCACCAGAAAGCTGGTCCTCTGTCTTGCTCCATGAAACTCAAAAAGTAACACTGTTTGGCACTGTTAATGCTACACCTCAAGGTATAAATCATGCTCAGAAAAATATTAAAAGAAAATTTCCCCCAAATTGCCTTGCTTCTTGTCATTCTAACACAATCTAAAAAGATAATGTCCAAGGAAAACTTAACTGAAGATAAAGCCTGTTGTACAGATGAAAATTATAGTCCTAGCAAAAGATGACTATTCAGCTAGTTTTCATTGGTATCTATATCAGTTATTTAAATATTTAAATATTGCAGTCTGGCTGGTAAACAGCTACTATTCAAAACTCCCAGTGACACTCCTTTGTCCTATACAAAAAATGTCCCTGCCCCTTAAATGCCTCCAGATTGTTCATGACCCAAAAGCAACTAAAGAGAGAACCCTAGTATGGCAGGGTTCTCCAGGCCTCTGCTGCAGTTGAGGCAATCTGCTCTTATTGGTTGGTTCCTGCAACACGTCAGTCAGCAAATATTTTAAGCACCGGCCTGACTGTCAGAAAATCATGATTTCCTATCACTCATTTGTCTTGCTTCATTGTATGGTTATGTACATTTATCTGTGGAAAAAAGGAAAGAATTTTCTTTCCTCAATAAAGAAATCAGACTTTCATGTGGATTTGTTAAAACAAAAAGATAAACTTATTTATTCTTATTTAATAATAGACAACATTTTTACCTGCCGAAACTAACTAGATTGAAAATACCTTTGTTATCAGCAGCAATGAAACCAAGGATATTTTCATGTCGCAGCATGACCGTCTGATAAATTTCTGCCTCACGAAACCAAGACCTTTCATCTCTGGAGGAGAATATTTTCACAGCCACATCTTCCCCACACCATCTTCCATGCCACACCTCACCAAATCTACCTTTTCCTACTATTTCCTGAAGTACAATTGTCCTTGCAATTGTTCTTTGAACCAACAGGGGTAGACCTAACCAAAGAAAAGATGGAATTTATGATTAAAAACAAATGTCAGGAAAAAAATTGTCATAATAACCACTATTTTCATATAAAAAGCAAACATTTAAACACTTTAATACATTTGTCACTTTTGAAGAAATAAGCACCATTATACCAAACTTTAATTTAATGTCAAAGCATGCTCAAAAGATACTTCAAGTTATGAATATGAATTTCTCCTCTCAATTCACAAGTAAAAAATTTTTGAACATAGCCTGTTGCTGCAGATGTCTGATTTCCAAGGCAAATCTCCCTCATTTGCCCATCAGAGTCAGTCAGGTTACTAAATACACAAGAGTGAAAGCAAAAAAATGTGTTAACCTCTAAAATAAAATGTATAGTTCCTGGTCCAATGGAAAGATTTTTTTCAAAATCAAGCTAAAATTGAAAAGTGAAGAATCAAATTCATTAATAACGGAAAGTTTTTTTCAAAATCAAGCTAAAATTGAAAGGTGAAGAATCAAATTCAATAATCGAATTAGATAACAACATTATACCAAAAGCAAGACACAGACATAGAAAATATCAAATGGATACTTCTGTGGAACAAAAATATATATATTTTGGGTATATGTACAATATTTACATTATTTGAACCAATAACCCCATTTCTAGAAGTCTATCCTAAAGATTTAATGCAAAATACAGAAAAACTTATGTCAAAATGTTTAATACCTTGTTATGACTTATAGAATAATAAGGAAGAGTGTCAGGTAATAAACAAATGTGACATATAGTGTGGAGATTAAGAACACAGAAAAGAAAGACCTGGGTTCAAATTTCAACTCTGCCACCTTGTAACCATGGGCAAATTATTTAACTCCTCTGAGCTTCAGCTTCCTCATCTGAAAATCTGGGGATAATAAATACTACCTATCTCATAAGCATGATACGAGAATTCATAAGCACACCTTAAGCATCTAGCATAGTATCTAGTATATTACACGCTCAATGATGGTTAATATTATGGTAATCTTGGGATGAATTGCTTTGAGCCAATAATAATAATGCTGTTTATAAAAGAGGTATTTCTTAATGACATGGAAAAATGCTTCTGCTATAATATGAATATTGAATATGAAATGAAAATAGCATAGTAAATAGCTAAGTATACCTAGCTATTTAAAATATAAAAAATATCAATGTTAAGTGCTATGATGGTTATTTCTATTTGGTAGCATTGGAGTGAACTGTAATATATTTTCTAATTTTCTACATTTAACATTTTTTTCATAATGGTTACTTATTATTCTTCTAATAAGAGAAAACATAATTAAAGAGATTGAAGTATAATTATCTTCTGGAAAGTCATATTTTCATACTCAGATGGCTGAAAATCCCTCATAGCAACAATCCTGTAGCTCAGGGGTGCCCAACCCCTGTGCCAGGGACTGGTACCCATGGCCTGTTAAAAATCTGGGCTGCATAGCAGGAAGTGAGTGACAGATGAGCCAGTGAAGCTTCATCTGTATTTACAGCTGCTCCCCACTAATCGCATTACCACCTGAGCTCCACTTCCTGTCAGATCAGCAAAGGCATTAGATTCTCACAGGAGCACAAAACCCATCGTGAACTGCGCATATAAGGGAACTAGGCTACACACTACTTATGAGAATCTAATGCCTGATGATCTGAGGTAGAGCTGAGGCAGTGATACTAGCGCTGGGAGTGGCTGCAAATACAGATTAATATTAGCAGTAAGGTTTGACTGCACAGAGACCATAATAAATCAATTGCTTACACACTCATATCACACTCATACCCTATCAGTGAGTTGATGTACTTCAATTGTACAGCTGCATCCGGTGGCAGGCTTTATGTCAGAACCTGACACATATTTTAGTCCATGCATAGCCTGCCCATTATTTTATTTACCACTTCCATCCGTGCCTCTTTTTTTATGGTGAGTTGTATAATTATTTCATTATATATTACAATGTAATAATAATAGAAATAAAGCACACAAAAAATGTTATGTACTTGAATTACCCCAAAACCCAGCCCCAGTCCATGGAAAAATTGTCTTCCACGAAACTGGTCCCTGAAGCCAAAAAGGTTGGGCATACAGCTGTAGCTTGTGGGAGCCTTGGCCCCTGCTCCTAAAATGAGCCACTGTTCATTCAGATGTTCTCATCCTCATGAGAACCACCCACTATAGCTAAATAAGCATAGATTATTAATTTTATGAGTCTCAATAATGAGTCACAAAAACCCACAGTCAGAAAGTTCTTTTAAAATCATCTTATTCGACTCAATCATTTTAAAGATGGGAAAACTGAAGCCCCACAGTAATCAAAGGCTTGCCTAGAGTTATGGGGCTAACAGGGGCAGAACTACAACAAAGACATTGGTCTTCAGTTCAAACTCTTGCTCTGTCACCATATAGAGGATATGACTGCAGTACTCCCCAGAAGGGAAGACTTCTATCAGGAAACAACAAGGATTGTTTTTGTACTTTACAGTCAATTTTGTTATTTGATCATACACTAAAATTTATTCTAACAATTATTAGGCCAAATCTCAATCTAAGTCTCTCCCTTCCTCCTCCAACCCACGGTCTTACGTACACACACACACATTTACAAAAACATTTCCAACAACAGCCAACACCACCACCAACAGTAGATAAGCGAATATTTTCAAATTGCTAATTGATCATGCACATAATCAACTGTGCAGATTAGGGACAAAAAGAAAGACAATAACATATGATGTACTCTATATAGCAAATTAAGTTGAGACAGTAAAACTCAATGGAAGTTGCTTCAGTATCTTCAGTATCACCAAAATGAATCTCAGTAATTCTTGTGTTATACACCTAGACATTTCATTTGAAAATACATGGACTTTTTCTCTCCCTGTGGGTTCATTTTAATCTTTTTACCAGGAATTGTAGAAGTTGATGCCTGTCTTATGGAAAGGTACCTTTCAAGTAACGTCACCACCTATCAGAATTGTCATAGCACGAGAAGAAAGCAGCAACCTGTCCAGTTACTTGAAAGTCACCTGAGACACAATCTACTCTCAAAAGAGTCTAATAAAATATCAGTCCATTTTCCTTTTTTTGCAGGCATTATACGTCTTGAAAATGTGTCCCTGGCCAAGCCAGAAATAAGCTTCACAGTTTCTGCTTCTCAACATCTGAAAAAGATGCTTTACTTTACATTTAAGGTCACTGGAAATTAAAACAAAACAAAACAAAAAACAGAGGGAAGCAGACCCATCCAATTTCTTCCCTACAGGTGAACTTTTATGACTGAAGCCTTGTACAGATCCATTCTCTGATTATCAAAGGCAGGGAGGCCATCAGTTACTTTTAGTGGTCACCACTGAACACATGCAACTGGCTTTGGGAGAAAAAAATGAATAAAACACTTTCAAATTGGTCTTTAAAGAAATCATCTGTCTTTGGGCATATTTAATACTTTCTCTTTATGAGAGACCTTCATAAGAGAATAATCTAAAAAGGACAGAGTTCAGAAGTCAGTAAATCCAGATTTAGATTTAAGAATGCATAAGAACACAAGTAAAGCTAACATTAAAAAATATATATATCTTAGTAGAGCCCTCTCCCAGAAACGGTTACAGTGGCCCCCAAACACACACAGAATTTAGAAACTGTTGAGCCATCCAATAAAAACATGAACAAGTTTCCAATTGTTAAAAAAAAAAAATTATCTCCTGGCTCATGACTACTTTCTCAAACCAAATATCTAATCTCCAGTTTTAAAATCTGTATTACTTTTATTTGAAAGGAAAATCATTGATCATCTTAAATATATTTAAGGGATAGTTCCAAAATACACATTTCTATCTAACAACTTCAGATGAACTAAAATGTTTTGGTGGGGATTAAGTAGACAGTTATTTAATCATTAAAACCTTATCAAAAAACTATATAAGGTTTTGAGAAACTTGCCATAAATCAGAGTTCTCTGTACCTAGAACATTGCAAATGCTCTAGAAACTAGGGAATAGTGTAATATTCAAAGAAGGAAAGAGTATTGAATCCTAACAAGTTTGACTTTTAAAAAAAGAATGCCAGTCTACTAACTAATAAATAATTTGGTTCCAGTTTTAGAAACTTTGCAGTTTGGAGATTTTCTTTCCCGGATTCCTCCTTTGAAAACACGCCACCCCATGTGTACAGCGATGGTAAACACATTTGGACTTTGGTCAGTGAGAGGGCAGATAATGTCCCAGAAGCAGCATGCTTCTCTTTTCTGATTAACGCAAAGCTGCTTCATGATAAACAGTGATTCTTACAGAGATGTTCTTGTCCCTCTGTTTCTTGTTTCCATTAATTATGCCTGCCTGGAAGTCCCTGAAGGCCACTGATAAGGAAGTTCTTCAAAATGTTGGGTTACACACATGCAGAGGAATGAAACTGAACACCTACCTATCACCATATATAAAAATAAACTCAAAATGGATCAAAGACTAAATGTGAAACCTCAAACTATAGGACTCTTAGAAGCAAACTTAGGGAACAGCCTCCTGGACATCAGAGTAGGCAATGAATTCATGGCCAAGCCCTCAAAAACAAATGCAGCAAAATCTAAAATTGATAGATGGGACCTAATCAAGTTAAAAAGTTTTGCACAATAAAAGAAATAATCAAGACAGTGAAGAGACAACTCACAGAATGAGGGGAAGTATTTACAAGCTATACATCTAACAAAAACCTAACATCCAGGATATATAAGGAACTCAAATGAATGAACAGGAAAAAAAAAAAACACAGATAACCTCATTAAAAAGTGGGCAAAGGACATGAACAGACACTTCTCAAAGGAAGACAATCAAGCATACAATAAACTTCTGACAAAAAAGCTCAACTTCACTAATCATCAGAGAAATGCAAATCAAAACTACAATGAGATACCACCTCATGCTGGTCAGGATGACCATCATTCATTAAAAAGTCAAAATATAGCAGGTGTTGGTGAGACTGCAGAGAAAAGGGAATACTTCTACACTATTGGTAGGAATGTAAGCTAGTTCAGCCTTTGTGGAAAGCAGTGTGGCGTTTTCTCAAAGAACTAAAAATTGAGCCACCATACTATCTAGCAATTCCATTTCTGGGAATATTCCTGGAGGAACATAAATCACTCTACCAAAAAGACACCTGCATACAATATGTTTACTGCAACACTATTCACAATAGCAAAAACCTGGAGCCAACCCAATGCCCATCAAAAGTAGACTAGATTTTTAAAATGTGTTACATATACATGGTGGAATACAACACATCCATAAAGAAAAACAAAACCATGTCCTTTGTAGCAACAGGGATGCAGTTGGAGACCATACTTTTAAGTGAATTATCACAAAAACAAAAAACTGAACACTGCATGTTTTCACTCATAAGCAGGCCCTAAACATTGGACACATGAGTGCAAAGATGGGAACAGACACTGCCAAAGAAGGGAGAGAGGGAGAGGGCAAAGGGGGCACACAACCACTCATTGGGTACCATATCCACTGCCAGGGGAAGAGAGGGCTAACAAAAAGCCAAAATCTCACCTGCAAGTAATTTACTTATGTAGCAAATCTTCACATGTACCTAACAACTCTAAAATATACAAAAATAAAATTTTAGCCGGGCTCGGTGGCTCAGCCTGTAATCCCGCGCCTTTGGGAGGCTGAGGTGAGTGGATTGCCTGAGGTGAGTGGATTGCCTGAGCCCGCGGGTTCGAGACCCGCCTGGGCAGCAAGACCTCATCTCTACAATTAATAAAAAAAAAAAAATCAGCCGGGCATGGTAGCGCGTGCCTGTAATTCCGGCTACTCGGAAGGCTGAGGCAGAAGGATCGCCGGAGCCCAGCAGGTCGAGCCTGCGATGGCCGGAAGCGGCCACTGCACTCCAGTCTGGGCTACAGAGTGAGACTCCAACTCAAAAAAAAAATTAAAAATAAAAATTAAATTTTACTTGAAAATGTTGAATTATAATTCTATTGATACTTCCAAAAACAAAAAGGGATACAGAGGGTTCTGAAGTGGTTCATTTAGGTTTGCCCTTTTCATATTCCTGTAATCCAATTGCTGGCAGGATTTCTGGAAATATACATGTAAGAGCATGGAATCCCCTACCATTTTAGGGAGCTTGTTATTATGGCGAAAACTGGTCCCCTCCCTTCCCCAAAATCCCTCAAACACTTTGTGCCATGAGAAAGGCTTATTTAAGCCATAATACACTCTAGTACTTTGAATTGCTTCCTTCACCATGAGTTATGGAGTTCCATTAAAGGGGAGGAGAGTTATTACAGAACTTTAACTGGCAAAAGCCAGCACAGGAATGGTGCATGCACTGCTCCCTTTAATCGTCTGTTCCTTTGCTTTAAGAACATAGTCTTCATTTAACCCTATAATAAATAAAAGAACATACCCACGATTTAATTTGGGGTCAGTTCCCTGTTAACTTGACTCACACATCCCATGAGTGCTTGCAGTTTCTGAAATCCTCATAACCACAAGCAAAAGTGCTCAAAGGACTCTACTTTGCAATAACTAACCTTTTTCTCCTTAGAACTCAGTGCCCTAAATACCATAACCCTTAATTCTTCTGTGTCCGTAATACAGTACAAGAAAATAACAGTTATTATTACTAACCATAATGAGTATAGTAGGGAGGAGAGGAGATAAACTGCTGAATGTGAAAATGAAAATCTTGACACCAAATGCTACAAAAGGTAATTAATTCTTTAGGCCATGACTGTTTATTCTCTTCATCAAATCCTAAAAGAAGTTTCTATAAGAGCTTACCATGGGCCCTATTAAGCATTCTAAATTATATTATGATGAATTCATAATATATGGGCTCATTTTTATTTAAAAATGTTTTTATTTACTTTTAAATGAGAGTTTTCTTACTAAAAAATGGACAATGAGCACATACCAGAGCCAGATCCAGAGGCAGTCACATCATAAATCAGATCTTTAAGAGTTTTTCCAGCATTTACCAGATTGCTCTCGGAGAGTGGTTCCTCCACATTTGGTCTCTTTTTCTTCCTATAGGTGCACTGTCGACCCTGGCATGCCCATATTGTCAGCATGGCAGCTATGGACAGGAGGCAAATGGGCACAGTAATAATGACAGCCAGTTCCATGGGTCCAAGTTTTGGGGCATTTGGTGATGCTGCAGTTTAAAAAAGAAAGAACACAACCATAAGTCAATCCGTTTTAAATATTTTTAGAAATTGGAAATGTAGTCACCAAAATTTCACATCTAACATATGTAGCTACACAGTATGCACTTATGTTCATTGGTAAAGGCTCTCTGTGGTATAAGCAAAGATAGAGAAAGAGAGTTGAGGTTAGGCTGAAGCTAGGAATGGTTATGGCCGGTGACAATGGGCAACAGGATTAGGATCGCAGAAAAGCACTAGTACATGGGACTTTTTTTCCCAAACTTCTGAAGCATTAAACTCTTTTTTGTCCACTATTTGTCCCCTTCATTAATCAACAGTGCATATCTAAAGCATATTCACTCATTCATGCCAAAATAATTATTTCATGCTGTTGCAATGTGCTGCCCCTATTCCAGGTGCTGGAAATAACAATAGTGAGGAAAGAGCCCAAATCACTGCCCTCGGGGCACATATGTTCTCATACACCCACTAAACAGATTTTTAACACAAAGGCAAGAGAAAATAAGTGCTATGAAGAAAAATGAAGCAGGGAAAAGAAATAAAGAATGATGATGGAAAGTTACTCTAGAAAGAGTGGTCAAAGAAGGTCACTCTGGGGCGGTATCAATCATACCAAATGAAACAGGAAGCAACAATTGGTTTTCAGGGAAGTGTGTTTTCAACAGAAAGCCATTGTAAGTGCTTGCATGAGGGTCTACATGAGGTGTTCAGGAACAAGTGCCCAGAGTGCAGTAGCCAGAGAAAAGATAGAAGAAAATGGGGTCAGACAGGTCAAAAGAAGAAACATCATGTGGAGTCTTGTAGACTGAGAAGGACTGTGAATTTTATTCAAAGTAGAGCTATTGCAGGGTTTCAGCAGGCAAAAGATATGATCTAACTTTTATTCTGAGTGGCCGCTATGTGAATAGATACTAAAGAAGCAAGAATAAAAGCAGAGACCAATTAGAAACCTAATGCAAGATGCCAAGTGGAAAATCATGGTGTTGGCTGACAACCCTACCTAAAATAGTACTTCCTTCCCATTCCCCGTTTACTCTCTAGACTTTTGTCTTGCTTGATTTTAATTCTTAGCTCTTATCAACTGACACATCATTTACTCATTTACTTATTATCCAATTCCCTCTAAAGAACATAAGCTTTGTGAGAGGAAGGAATCTGCCTTTGTTCCTAACCATATCCCCACTGTTTAAAACGGTACCTGACACACAGTAGATGATCAGTAAATAGTTCTTAAATGGCAGAATCACTAAAATTTCTAGTAGTTTTGTTCCTATAAGAGACAAGTCTTTTTATTTTTTTTTAAATGTGATCATTGAAACTAAGTAACATAAGGATATAATTAAATTTGCGATTCTAATTTTAAAAACACATATAGCCAAATTTTTTGCTTAAACTTCATCTTGCATTTAAGAAATGTTTTTTTAATTTAGAAAAAAAGGGATACATGAAAAATCTATGATGACAGATAATTTCCTGTTTTTCAAAAAAGTTATTTTGACACTTGAAACTGACACATTGTTCATTTCCTTTTCCATCTCTAAAGACAACCTCAGCATCAATTTGATTTTATCCCCACATTCTACCATTGCAGTGCTGACTTTTGTTTTTAATAAATCATAGGATATATCTGGTAGACTATGGGAACAGAATTGAAGAGACTTAGGTTCTCAAACAACATGGAGAAGTAGAAGAATCCAGTTTCTTCTGGAGAAAGAAGCCCAGCTCCAGTTGTGGGCTGCCACCTTCGTGCCTGAACCTTGGGCAAGTTGCTCCACTACTAGCTGATTCTGCATAGACCAGAGACAGGGTTAGAGACCATGCTTGAAAAGCAATAGCATAACTCATGCGCCTCAGCATCCAAACAAATGACAATGAGAATGGGCCTTGTGAATTTTGCTATTCCTCAGATTTCCTTCTTTGTGTTGACAATGTTGGAGAATGTAATGCCTTAGATGTACTTTCACTTTACTTACAGTGTGTTGAAAAGTACATGAATATCATTCATAAACAATTATTATTTAATCCTAAAAGAAAAAAGAATCACATTCTTCAAAAGGGTGTTCATGGGAGTTTCACTGTAATCCTAAAAATAGTCTATCTACTATAGTAAAATATTTAAAACTGTTAAGTGAACTTTGGAAACGAACATTATCCGTGCTGCTCTACTACTTTGCCTGGTAAATTTTAACTGATTCCAACTTTCCTTCCCCTGAGTGTTTCAGAATTCCTCTGAAGTCTTAGAAGATGCACAGGGGCATATAAGGAGAGGTTGGCCTGGAGTATATTTATGACAAGTGCTAAAGGAATCCTCTGACCTGACTTTGCTTTAAAAATTATTAACCACGTACTTGCAACTTCTAAAGTTTGCTGTTATAAAATAATTTTATTGTCTATTTCTCAATGATCTTTTATGTCCTTACAGAGATATTCTAGATTTCTAAAAAAAGACACAAAATTTATTTAATCTCCTGTAATTTAAATAAACATCTATTTAAACACGTTGTAAGAATAATCCCGTATTGAATATATTTATATGATTAAATTTTATTTTGATATGTGTTAATAGGAATGATCAGTATAAACATTAGCCTTAAAAAGCATATTGATTATCTTTATTTTAGAAAAGCCCTATTAAGTAGAGCTCAGACTATCACTATAGTAACTAATAAAGAAGCAAAAGGTCAGCAACCCTGAAAATAGAATAATCTCCATTAAAGTGCCCTGCTCTAGTGATGGCTACTGCTACCAGGGATGTTTATTACAGATGAGCAATGTTTCTACTTTTATGAACAGATTTACTGATATGAGTTAGTAAGAAAAAAAGATTACTCAGCTTGAAAAAGGCTAGCAACCCCATTCAGAAAGAACTCCTTAAACACTGAGCAATTTTAAAAGCAAACATTGGTAAAACTATGCTTGCAACTAATGCTGATTATAATCTCTAGAAGAGATAAATGAAGAAAAACTGAAGTCTGCACCCAATGAATCATGGTAAAAGAAGAAAATAATGCAGCTAAGAATATATTTCCATAATAGTTACCTTTAATGAACTTTTTTTTTTCTAGCAGGTTTTACATTCTTGATCACAGAAGAACTCTTATTATTTGATATCTTGCAATTTGGGGATTCTCTGTGCCAACTGAGATGCATTCTCCATAGAATAAGCAGCTTAATGGGGACTATGTTAAATCCCAAAAGTAAGATGAGGGGAGTGCTGCTTTGCTAATTTATTTCATCCCCTAGCAAATTAGATAGAAGGGGATGGGGAAAATGAGAAAAACACTCACCCTGAAGCCTGACAGCTTACCTCACAGATATCCCCCTAAATAAGCTCTATAATACATTAAACTGAGAAAATGCAAAGAAAGTAAGTGTTAACAAGGTAGAGACAGGGAGGAAGAGGAGAAAGGGAGGGAGGGAGGGAGAGAGGGAGGGAGGAATTAATTTTAAATTTATCTTTGTGCATTTTGCAACTCACCTTAGATACCTGGGTGGAACTTGTGCTGATGAAGTCACCGGTGGTTGCCACTGTCCAAGTTAAGAACAGGACAGTTTACTATAGCTTACTACTCCCACTTCTTTCTCACCACTTCCTATTTCTTGCTTTGCAGGAGGCAAACCCACAAGATGAAAATAAAAGACAATGTGGGCATGATCCCCACATTTCCTTCCCTGTTCCTCCCTGCCTCCTTTATAAGAAGTACAAAAAACGTATTAATGTGTGTGTCATTAATATGACTTTCAAATTAATTCATTGATATTTCCTTAGCATATGCTATTAGAAGGAGATGGCTTATGTGAACCTGAAAAAGTCAGTCCCTCAAGATGATTCCTGAGTGGAATGGTGAACTGGGCCTAAATTTAAAATAGAGCCAAAAATAGAGCCAAGTGGCCATTTACGGACTAGAGGTCACTCATGAACTCTGAGTTCTTAGAAAAGCTACACATATGCTTAACTTTGGAACTTTCATATCTGACAGTTCTTGTCCATGTCACCTGAATCAGCCAATAGGCTGTGGCCTACATCAACCAATCAGAACTAAGCTAGTTTGAATCCTTCACTTGCATAAGAGGACCTGAGTAAAAACCTGGGCAGGAACTTTCCTTATGAACTTCAAATCCTGCCTTTGTTCTCTGGAACTGCACCTTCAGTTTACACCAAGGGCTGAGTCTCCCAAGTTTGCAATCTGTTCACTGGAATAAAGTCTCTTTCTCTAAATTACTTCTCAGAGAACTCTTGTTCACACTTAGAAATAAGTGGAGCTGTATACTTGTTCAACTCATATTGATCAATGGCATAAAATTCTTATAGTATAGTATTTACATTCAATTTATAGATACACTTCTCCATTATATATGCATGGCATTATAAATGAAGCGATATATTAAACACTCTTGAGAATAGAGGGACTGAAGAGAGATGTACTGGTTGAAATCTGTTTAGAAACAAATTTAGGCAAAGAAAACAGAGGTCTTCACCCAAACACAGTGCATTTGTGTAAAACATTTCTTTAAAAAAAAATTTTTTTTTTTTTTTGAGTTGGAGTCTCACTCTGTCACCCAGACCGGAGTGCAGTAGCCGCTCCCGGTCACCGCAGCCTCAACCTGCTGGGCTCCCGTGATCATTCCGCCTCAGCCTTCCAAGTAGCTGGAACTACAGGCGCGCACTACCACACCCGGCTGATTTTTGATTTATTGTAGAGATGAGGTCTCGCCAAGTTGCCCAGGTGGGTCTCGAACCCACGGGCTCAGGCAATTCACTCACCTCAGCCTCCCAAAGGTGCGGGATTACAGGCTGAGCCACCGAGCCCGGCTTAAAATTTTTTAACTTCTTTATTTTTAATTTTTTTTTAAGGTGTGGGATACAATTCAGGGTTAGGCATATAAGTGGTCATCGTACAGGTAAAGTTTAGATACCCTTGTTGATGTTATGTGTCCTCTCTTCCGTCCCCAGGCAGTGTCCCACTACTGCCAATCCCTTTCTTATAGTATTATAATTAAAGTTCAGAGTCCATTTATGAGTGAGTGCATGTAGTACTCAGATCTTTGTTTCTGTGATAGATCACTGAGTATTATAGACTCTAATTCCATCCAGGTTGCTGCAAAGTCCTTAATTTTGTTTTTCTTTATGACTGCATAATATTCCATTTTGTATACGTACTATATTTTCTTTATCCAGCCCAATGGGCAGCACAGTTGCTTCCATGTTCTTGTTATTGTGAATAATATTGCAATAAACATGCATGTGCAGGAATCTTTTTACAGAGTGATTTGAGTTCCTCCAGGTATATTCCCAGAAGTGGGATTGCTGGATCACATGGAAGGTCAATTTTTAGATCTTTTAGAAATTGCTACACTGTTTCCCACAAAGGTTGTACTAATTCACATTCCCACCCACAATGTAGAAGCATTCCCTTTTCTTCCCCACAGCCTCTCCAGCACCTATTGTTTTCAGTTATTGATGATGGCCATCCTGACTGGAGTTAGGTGGCATCTCAGTGTGGTTTTAACTTCCATTTCTTTAACAATTAGTAAGGCTTAGCATTTTTTCATGTATCTGTTGGCTACTCGAATATCTTCACTTTTTAATAGGGTTGTTTGTTTTTTTTTTTCCTTTCAGCACCTACAAAACTCAAAACTTTTCAAGATGAGTGCTTCCTTTCCAAAAGTCACAATAGCAAGTAGCTACAGAAATACAAAAGGGCCCAAAACACCCTTAAGGAAACCACAGACTATTTTAGCATTAAAATCACTCCTTTCCTTTTATGAAAGGTTTTTTTCCCCAAATGAAAAGATATGGTTTTGCAAGGTTCAATTCATGAGTGTATAAATACCAACTTCAACTACTTCACCTCACCCCATCCATAAAAAAGAAAACATTTCTTTCTCCAGCTTGTGGTTTTGAAATGTCCCCAGGCAGTAAATCAACCAAAAAACAATATTGCCAGAGATAATTTCTGATGGATCTGTTCCTGTCCTGGTACCTGGAAGAAATGCCACCACTCTCCATTGAAAGACATGATGAGATTCTGTCCATCCACTTGCCCTATAAACCTCCTGTGACTTCATGTAAAAGGTCTTTATTTAGTTCACGGGTTTCTTGGGGGGAAAGTGGAAATAATATGTATAGCTGAAACAGAAGAGAGCATATACTACTGCTAAGACATTCAAAGCTAACTCACTAATTAGCTCAATAGAAACAATTGCTTTTGTCAAAAGCAGAGTGACATCCTAAGCAATGAGAAATATCCCAGATTTTCATGATGAACCTCCCTTAACCTGCCACTTTGCAGCATCCTTAAATATGTTTCAAATATTTGCTGGGTGGTAATGAAAACACATTTCTAATTGTTTTTTTGTTGTTGTTGATTTACAAAATTGGTTCAAAGACTAAATCTAAATGAATTTTTCTGAATAGCACTGACTGAGAACAACTCTCTAGAAGGCATGTCAGAGAAGCAGGGCACAGTCCACGGAATTTAAGATGTACCAAGTAATACAGGACCCATCTAGAGAACAATTCCAAAGCAATGTCACAAGTAAACATATGGAGACAACTTTATGTAAGAGCAGTGGACTGCATTTTGACAGGGATGTGCAGTAGAATGGGTTAAGGGACAAAGTCACAAATACTGATTTTATTTGTCTAATACTCTCAAATAACTCTGTACTCCCTGACTGCAGGCATATCTTCCTTTCAGACCCCTCAGTCCTCCACTGTCTGCTCTAGGATCTTGTTTAGTCTACTACTTCTTAGCATTGACAATTATAAATTTCATCAGGAATAATCCAGTCACAGTTAATTTGGTTAGATTGCTCCAACTTCCTCCACTACAGGTAGCAGCAAATGACTTCCTTTTTGTAAACAGTGAGAGTAATCATACCAAAAAGAGTTACTTAAAATCAACATGAACCTCACATACTGAATAAGGGCAGATTTTCTAATCTGGAGATTAAACCACGCATGGCTTGGACAGAAATAGCATGACAATTGTGTCTGCCTTTCACCTGAATCAGATGAGCTATTAATGGGCCATTCCATTTTTCAGTTTTCAACCTATAAATGGCTATTTGCATACACTATCTTCATCTGATCACATTTCACAATTTTATAACAGACAAGGAGCACCACAAATAAAAGAATTCCCTGGACAGGTTCTCCTTGTGCTGCTGGTTTTCTGGGAGTATGTGAGGAACACTGAGAAGCTGCAAATCAATTATCCATTAGCCTCTGGATTTAAAAATAATCATGTTTTTATCTTTCAAGAAAATAGAAATGTTGGATTGAAGAATATAATCATTGACATAAACAGTATGAAGGACTGTCACTTAAGCAGAGGTGAAATTAATAAAACATAGGAAAGAGAATTTAAATAGGTTCCACAATTAATTTTCCTTAATTTCAGGGCTAGTACCCAGCAGAAATGATCATTTCTGTCATCCAAAAACATATTCTCAAATGATGTATGTTTGTAAAAAAAAAAATTAGATAGTAATTATTCAAAGAGTGTTTTAGTGTTTGTTTTACAACCTACCCTTTACATAGGAAAAAATGAAAGTCCTTTGGAAGCAGCACCCATATATCATCTCGGTTTCCACAGTACATAGCAGAGAGCCTTGTTCAGAGAAAGCACTTAAACTATTGTAGACAAGGGAAAAGTTACACTTCTCTGTCCTTAAAGCCTATGCTAGTTGTCTCACATAGCTAATATTTTCACACAAACCAGATTGTTCACTTGGAAAAGACTGATGTGGGATAATCACACTTTGACCTAGCTCAGTGTCTGAATAATAATATCACCCAAAAATATGTGAATATGAAGGTAAGCTATTTACATGACTGAGAGAGTAAAGCCTTACATACGGTAGATTCCTCAATTTAGAATTAGTTACAAATTTTGCTTTCAATTTTCTATTACATCCTTATGAATAAAATTTTGTAATTTAAATGAGTGTACTTGTTTCTAGAGACAAGAAATGCTCCATATATTAAGTTTTTAAGGCACAAATCTGACTTTTTGGGTGCTCATATTTCAAAGCACTTTCCAAAAAATAAAAAGCATAGCACTTTTCCCTTTAGCGAGAAAAAAAAAAAGCCTGTCTGGCACACCTGACAGGTGTGCCCTCAGTCCTCAGAGAGTAAGCTATAAATGGATTTGTTCATGTGATGGCAGAGCAGTTCCACAAGGGGTCCCATGAGTATTTCTCAGCATGCTCATGTCACCTTATCTCAACTACAGCAAATGAATTTATGTCTCAAATAGAAAAACCAAAAGAAAGTCAAGAAACAACAAGGGATTGTTTTTTAAAGGAATGAAGAACAAGACTTTTAAACTCCCAAAAGAATAACATTCACTTCCTGAGACTGCAATTTTACAATTATAGTATGCTTTAAAATCATTAATTTTTGATAAATTTGATTCCAATACTTTGACAGTTTATCCTCTTTCAGGTGAAAATCTTTGGTTTCGCTTAAGTTAAAGCCTAATTTAGACATGTACCTAATCAATATGTATTATACAGCTACCACAACTGATATAAATTATCAATTTTCCTTTTTCTCTTTACACAATTAAGAACAGAATAGAAAGGTAGAAATTATACCAAAGCTAATAAATCACCTGACTTTTATTTTATTTATTTTTTGAGTTGGAGTGCAGTGGCACACTCACGGCCACCACAACCTCAACCAACTGGGCTCAGGTGATCCTTCCGCTTCAACCTTCCAAGTAGCTGGAACTACAGACACACGCCACCATGCCCAACTAGTTTTTGTGATTTATTGTAGAGATGACATCTCATCAAGTTACCCAGACTGATCTCGAACTTGTGGGCTCAGAAATCCTCTCGCCTTGACCTCCCAAAGCACTGGGATTACAGGCTGAGTCACCATGCCCCACCAGCACCTACATTTTAATGTGTTTGCATTTTTTAATTTTTAATTAAAACAAATTATTTAAATTAGTGAAAAATATAATAGCATTTTTAAAACCATGTATTGAAATCTGGGAGGAAAAAATCAGAAATCATTACTATATGTACCCTTTTAAGTACTATATGTTTTGGTAGCAACATGAGAACACAGATACCTGTAATTTGAAAGGTTTTTTTTGCTTATTTCCATATTAAGGGTTACAATTAGTGCAAGAATGAACTAACTAGTGATTCTTATTGAAATTAACCCTATATATAACCAACTTCTCTGACCTAGCCTTCCCGATCTTATCGTGGATAAAGTCTTATGGTCAATTTTAAGGTGTTCATGATGCTATCTGACATCACAGTGACTTTTTGGAGCATGTCTCTGATGTCACCTGGAGTCACCAGAAATCAATTCTGTCACAAACGGAAATGCATTTCAGTCATAGGAAAAGATACATGTGTTAATATTAAGGAAGAAAGGTAAGACATAAAATTATATTAAGCAGAGCAACTCAGCTATGTTAAAATAAAAAGCACACTAAACTATTGATAGTGGGAACTCTGGGCTGGTGAATATAAGCTCAATACAAATTGAATGAATAAAATGAATAAGAAAAGTTAGTGCCCAATATAGAAGAGTCAGTCACTATTCAGCTTCAGTTAGCTGATAACATGAAGGAGACTTCAGGGATGCCAAATCTTCTGAATTTTCAAGACAAGGCAGGAATCTGGATTTTCCACTAAGATTCTGTCGTAGTACATTCAGGCTGCTATAACAAAATACCATAAGCAGGGTTGCTTATAAACTGTTTATTTCTCATAGTTCTAGAGGCTGAAAAGTCTAAGACCAAGGTGCCAGAAGATCCTATGTCTGGCGAGATCCTACTTTCTGGTTAGTAGATGGCACTTGCTCCCTTTGCCCTCACACAGTAGTGGGCACAAAAGAGCTCCCTCTGGGCTTATTCTATTAGGGCACTAATCTAATTCATGAAGATGCCACCCTGATGACCTAATCAAGTCCCAAAAGGCTCCACCTCCTAATACCCTTGGGAGTTAGAATTTCAACATATGAACTTTGGGGGGATAGAAACATTCAGACCATAGAAGATTCTTCATTTTTTAAAATTATAATAAACTCATTTTTGTTTTCCAGAAACTGTGCAGATCAACAAAACCCATCTGTGAGTCAGATACAAGCCATAAGCAAGTAGAACTCTAGATGGTTTGTTTTACTGCTTCTGTGTTCATTAGAATTGGGTTTAACTACAACAGAGGAAACCCAAAAAATCAAACTTTTCCTCCCTGTGGAAAAGAAATTTGAAGAAGGATGGTCCAGTGTTAGCAGAGTGGCTCCATTATGTTTTTGGGGAGCTGGTCTCCTCTCAGCTCCTTTGTTACCATCCTCCTTTGTTATCATCCTCAGAGTTCAAGGCTGCTGCTAGAAGTCCAACCTTCACATCCAGACAGCATGATAGAGGGTGGTATCATGTGGTATCATGTGCCAGTTCTGATATAATGTGTCTTCTCAAAAGTTCTCCAAAATACTGTCATTCATGTCATAAGCCAGAACTTAGTCACATCACCACATTGAGCTGCCAGAGTATCTAAAAATATTGTCTGTTTGGTAAATAGCCATATAACCACCTAAAAAGTCTAGGTTCTGCTATTAAATGGGTATTGAAGAAAACTAAATGTCTTCAAATCCTTATTTTTAGTCATATTAACTTCTAAGTCACTCATTTTTTATTAGAAAAAAATATATGCGCAACAAAACAAGTTAGACAGTATACAGATTTACAAGGAAAGAGTCAAATAATAACCCCTGTTTGTCGTCTCTCTCTAATACCAACTGCAGATGTTGACAGAATGTGTAACCATCCATATATTTATATATACTCAAACATTACTTTGAAATTTCGTTTCTGTTCTTCTTTTGTTGTAAAATATAATGAGTATGCAGAAAAGTGCATATAATATATAGATAGAATATGACAAACAATTATAAACGCCCATCTAAATCTTCCCCCTCTACCCAACACCCTCCCACTCACTCTAAAAAACTCCTACATGATTACAACCTGGTCCCTTCCTTTGGAGCAATTATTATTCTTATTTGAGGAATAATCATTTCTTTGACTTACAAAATATAGTTCTATCACTGTGCTTAATCAATTTCTTGTCAACTCGGATATACTTGAATTATGGTTTCCAGAATCTCATTTCCTATATGGTTCCAGGTTAATGTTGGAATGCCTACATAAATGTTTATTCATGAGAATAACTTGCAATTTTCCCTTTTTGGATTTTTCTTTGTTGTTGTTGTTGTTTTGATATCAGGATTATGCATAAAATGAGTTTCCCCTTTGTCTATGCTTTGGAAAAGTTTGTGTAGGAATTATCTATTACTGGAAGTTAAGAATAACTTTTTGGTAGAGTCTCTTGGACTTTGACATTTTCTTTAAGGGAATAATTTTTTACTGCTAATTTTAGATCTACTAATTCAAGTTTTCTTATTTCATAAGACTATTTGGGCTTGGTAAATCATAATTTTCTAGAAAATAGGTTGTTCGTAAATCACGTTGTCTCAACCTAGTATGTTCTCTTTATTTTAAAAAATCTACTGTTCTGACTGGGTGCAGTGGCTCATACTTATAATTCTAGCACTTTGGAAGGCCAAGGCAAGGAAGATTGCTTGAACCCAAGAGTTTGAGCCTAGGTAACATAGTGAGACCTCAACTCTACACACACACACACAAAAAATCAAAAAATTAACTGGGTATGGTAGTGCTCACCTGTAGTCTCAGCTACTTGGGGGTATGGGGGTGAGGTGAAAGGATTACCTGAGGCCGGAGCTGTGATGAGCCATGATCATGCCACTGCACTCCAGCCTGGGCAACAGAGTAAGACTCTGACAAAAGAAAATAAAAACAAAAACAAAAAAAACCCTACTGTTCTATCAATTACCAAGACAGTGGTTTAGTGAAATCTACCTCTGAGATTGTAGACTTCTCTATTTATCATTATAGATCTGTAAATCTTTTATTTTTCAGACCATATTCTTAAGTATACAAAAATTTAAATTCACTAACAATCCTTGGAAAATTGAAACTTCAAACATTATAAAGTGACCCTTTTAAACTCTAGTAATTGTTTGCACTAAATTGTGTCTTCTATTAATTTAAGTAAACTTAATACTTTTGTTTTCTTAATATATGCATGGGGATATCTTGTCCATCACAATAATTTCAACCCTTCTATAAACTTTCATTTTATATACAGATTTTTAAAACAACATTTACTTGGATTTGTTGCTCCAATTTGAAAATTTTTGTTTTTTAATTGAAATGAAAAATAAAATTATTTTCATCAAATTATTACTGATATATTTGTATGCTTTCTCTTTGTTACATTTGTTGTATGCTTCTTTTTCTCTCTTTTCCTGACTTCTTTTGGATTATTTTTACTATTCCATTTTTTCTTATTGGAGATTAGAAAGAATATGCTCACATTCTCTTCTTTGAAAAGTAACAGAGAAATGACAAAGGACACTTTTAAAAGCACATTGTTTAACAACATCTTTACCCTTCCAAACATAATAAGGCCTTTAAAGAACACTTTAACTCCATCTACCTCTTTCCTGGTATGTACCATCAAATGGTCATTCTATACTGTTTTTAAAGCCCTACAAGATTATTATTGTTTTAGATTAATGTTCTTTAGGATTAGTCACTTTCTTTGCTTCTCATTCTTCCTTGTATAACAGAACTTTGGTGTTACTTTCTCTCTGTCTGAAGTACATTCTTTAGAATTTCCTTTATCAAGAGATCACTAATGGCAATCTCACTTGATTTCTGTTACTTTGTCTTTTCTTTACTCTCATTCTTTAAAGATTTTTGCTGAATACAGAATTCTGTTACCAATTATTTTCTTTCAGAATATTGCAGATATAATCCCACTTTTTCTCTTTTTACTTTTTGCTCTTGAGAAGACAAGTTAATCCTACTATAGCTTCTTTTAATTTAATGTACCTGTTTTTTCTCTGTCAACTTTTCAGATTTCCCTTTGTCTTTGGTGTTCTGTAGCTTTACTATGATGTGTCAATGTTTGAATCTTTTTTTTATTTGTTGTCTTAAGAGTCATTTAATTTTGTGAGTCTGTGGACTGGTGTCCTTCAATTCTAAAAAATTCTGAGCTGTTACCTCTGCAGATACTAACTGCTTTTGCCCATTTTTTTCTCTCCTCTCTTTTGGACCACAATATAAAAACACATGTTAACATCTCTAAAACTTTCCTTCGCTTGTCATCCTCTCTTCCATTTTTTCCCTTTGTATTCTCTATGTACTGCATGCAAAATTATTTATTGTGACCTGTATTTAAGATCCCTAATTCTCACTTCAATAGTTGATATACCAATTGTTCTCTTTTCTATTCCTTAAGTTTTTTTAAATTTAGTTAATTGTATTTTTAATTTTTAAAAATTTTCTTCTTTTATTGTTCAAATCTGCTAGATCATTGTTTTCTGGTTTCCTATTCTCTAAAAATATTTTCAAACTTGCTTTTTGTTTTTTTATTTTTATTTTTTTAATTTTTTAATTTTTTATTTTTTTGAGTTGGAGTCTCACTCTGTCACCCAGACTGGAGTGCAGTGGCCGCTCCCGGCCACCGCAGCCTCGACCTGCTGGGCTCTGACGATCCTTCCGCCTCAGCCTTCCAAGTAGCCGGAATTACAGACATGCGCTACTACGCCCGGCTGATTTTTTGATTTATTGTAGAGATGAGGTCTCGCTGCCCAGGCAGGTCTCAAACCCGCAGGCTCAGGCAATCCACTAAATTTAGAGACTATTTGGTTTATCATTTTTGCCTGATAATTCCAATATATGAAACCATCATCTGTTTCTGGCACATGCTCTTTTCTGCTGTTTTTATTCATGCTTCCTTATATCCTTGTATGCTTGATTATTCCTCACAATGAACTGATCATGTCCTTGAAAAAGTATCTCCCAAGTGGAACCTCATCAAACTGACAAGTTTCTGCAAAGCCAAAGAAACCATCAAGAGAGCAGGGAGACAGCCCACAGACTGGGAAAAAATATTTGCCATCTCCATATCTGACAAAGGACTATTATCTAGGATCTACAAGGAACTCAAAAATTCCGAAAAGAAAAAAACAAGCAGCCCCATTACAAAGTGGGCAAAAGATATGAATAGACAGTTCTCAAAAGAAGACATACAAGCAGCCATTGGATACATGAAAAAATGTGCAGGCTCACTAGTCATCAAAGAAATGCAAGTTAAAACTACACTGAGATACCACCTAACTCCAGTGAAAATGGGCATCATCAATATCTCAAAAAATAACAGATGCTGGAGAGGATATGGTGAAAAGGGAACATTTCTACACTGTTGGTGAGAATGTAACCTAGTACAGCCTCTGTTGAAAACAATGTGACGATTCCTAAAAGTTCTAAAAATCGACCTTCCATATGACCCTGCAATCTCCCTACTGGGAATATACCTGGAAGAACTCAAATCACTCTATAAAAAAGAAACATGCACACATATGTTTATCACAGCATTGTTCACAATAGCAAAAACATGGAACCAAACATGCTGCCCATCAAAAGAGGACCGAATAAAAAAAATGTGGTACATATACAAAATGGAATATTATGTAGCCATAAAAAACAAAATCATGAACTCCACAGCAACTCTGGATGGACTTAGAGTTTATAATACTGAGTGATCTTTCACAGAAACAAAGAACTGAGTATCACATGTTCTCACTCATAAGTGGACGTTGAACAACTATAGTAATACTATAGGAAAAGGATTGACAGTAGTGGGAAACTGCGGGGGGTTTAGGGGGTTGGGATATGAGATTGGCAGTTGTGAGAATCTGCTTGGGGAAGGGGGGTATACCTCATCAACAAGGGTATCTGCACAATGAATATTTGTATACCTAACCCTGAATTGTACCCCACAATTTTAAAATAAAAAATTTAAAGGATAAAAAAAAAGAAAAGAAAAAGTGTCTCCATATCAGTGTCTTCCTCCACAGAGAGTTTGTATTTTCTTCTGGCAGGCAGTTGGGGTCACTAATTGTTTGACACTACTTTAAATTAAAGAACATTTTTACCTGGAGAGACCTATAACAATCTGACAATAGAAACTCAATCCTAAAATCCGCATGATAGCCAGGTCATGTTCACAGCTCCTCAGGAACAAAGAATTGCTGTTATTTGTTTAGTTATTATTATTGTTTTTATTTTTTTCCTATCTGTTTATGAATAAGCCCAAACTTCCCACCTAGCATTAGAAAGAAGTAGGTTTTCATCTGATTTAAACTTACAATAAGGAAAGAGATCTTTGGTATGTTAGCTAAACACAGGGGCTTTCTATTAGACTACCTAATGAGCCAATAGTGTTTCTTGACCTTTATCTCCCATGAAACTTGAGTTCCCTAAGAATAGAACCGAATGTATACCTCATTAGTAAAACAGACACACATGAGAAATAAAGTATCAGTCAAAAAGTATCCTAAAATTAAATAATAATGTCTTAAACAATATTCAATAGTAATAAATATGGAAGTAGACTGGTGACATTGTTGAGTCCCTTTGTTTACAAACTATAGAACCAGACTACATTCACATTTCTTGTCATGTGAGTCAGTGAATTTCCTTATTGTTAAAGACATACTTATCTAAGTTTCTGATACTATTAGATGAGGGGGGAGGAAATGATATGCCAGCTCTTAGTGAGGCTGAATATCTTTTCAATACTTCACCACTTGGATTTTCTCTCCCGCAAAATGTCAAGTTGCATCCTTTGTCCATTTTTCATCATATTCTTTCTCTCTTTCTCTGTTTCTATACACAAACCTCTCTTGCTATTATCACACACACACACACACACACACACACACACACACACACACACACACACATACTCACAGGCTCTTTATTTTTAAAATAGTTACCTTTTTCCAGTCAGCTATGCTACAAATATCGCTACCCAATACATAATTTGTCTTTTGGTTTTATTTATGTTATCATTTATCATTCATTTTTATTTTAGTTTTCATGTAGTCAATTATATTTGTCTTTTCTTTTTATAGTAGCTGGGTTTCCTGTCTTATTTAAGAACAGCTTCCATACTATAAAATCATAAAAATCTTTTTTTCTAAATTTTCCTCTGACATTTAAATTGTTTTATATTTCACAATTAGATATTTAATCAAGCTGTAATTTATTTTTGTATATGGTATGACACTGTGGTACAGCCTTGTTTTCTTCCAGATGGATAGATAATTATGCCAGCATCATTTCAAAAATAAACTATCCTAGAATTTCCATTTTTGCCAAGTTACACTTTAGATGTCCACAGAAACCCTTCTTGGTACACATAAAAATGCTGAATAAAATATAAATAAAAAACATTTTTTTCATTTTATGATTAAGCTAGTGGGAATATAAATGAGTTGCTAAACAGCCAAGAATAAAGTGAAAATCCAAAGAGATGCTTGACCACTGGGGCTGTCTTGACCCTGGAGGCAGTTGCCAGTTTTTGGTAGTGAAGTGCTTAGTATCACAGTGTCAGGAAATAAAACATGGTTCCCTAAACAGTAGAAGGTCAGATCAGAGATCCTTCCATAAATGAAGCAACTGTGAAAGGCATCCCCATGAATACAAAACAAGACAAAAACAAAACAAAAATATGTTCCACAGAGTGAGACAGAGTATATACTCATCTGTTTTAACCTTGATTTTGGGTAGAGCAGAAAAAAAGAAGAAAAAAAAATCTGAGAACTCCTCACCACAAGCTTGTACCCCTACAGGCAGGCTTAGAGTCAGAATTCACTCTATATGTTTTCCAAAAATATATATATAATCAAAACACTGAATGGGTTTGGTCAGTAGCACCCTCCAGCACCTGCAGAAGCTAATATAAATCTCTGGGAATAAATTTTAAATATAAACTTCAAAAGTTTCCTCTAGATAAAGTTCCCAAAAACATGAGCTCATGATTTTTTAAAAATCACAAAATACACAAGAAAGAAGTTACCAACAATATGAGTCAAGCAGAATCAAAAACAGCAGAATCAAACTCACAGAAGATGTAGATGCTGAAATCATCAAAGTTTCAAAAATTAGAAAATATGAGAAAAAGTTTAAGAGACATACTGAATAGAGATAGAAGGCCCAACTTATAACAAATTAGTGAAGAATTGTCACGAGAATTAAGAGGGATAGATAAGAGGGTTCACAGACAGACTCCATTGCAAGGACAAACTCCTGCTTGGGGAAGGAGAGGAATAGTTCTAATCAAGATAAAAATTTTGTCACAAAGAAAAAAATGCATGATTTTAAAAATACTTCCTCCAAACTAGGGATAAGCATAATCATTATAAACAGAATCAAAGGACAGAAGGGGGCCAGCTAAAACATGATAAAACTGAGTCACTGCACTTCCATCAAGTCAGTTATCCACAAATGACCTTACTGCCTAGGGTGACAGATGAAAGGGCCAGGGAGGCAAGGATCCAATTAACTTTCAGCTGGAACCATAAAGAGAAGTATGAGAAAAGCGAAGTCAGATTTTATCCAATCTCTTCTTGGTCACCTCCCAACCTTTCTTTTACTGTTTTGTCCATAAACATGATGCAGATTATCAAGTACTATAGAAATGTCACACTATCTACTTTTCAGAGAGCATTTATATATTTCCTGTTTTGTGGTCACATTTGAAGTTGACAAATCCCTACTAGGCAGAGCAGATGTCAATACTCACTGATGACATGGAAACAGTAGAGTTATTGCCACTGGCTGCATCAGTGCTCAGCTGGGAGGTCATCAACACTTCTCCAAGTAGCTACTGATCCCAAGACAGCTAAAAATCATTTAGTGCTGCCTCACAGAGTGAACAACTCCATACAAAATGACTGCATATACATATGCTCTTATTCAATTTAATGCCCATTTACCATACAATATCAAGAAAAGAAACAAATTCTTAGTTTAAATAAAAAAGTTTGAATTCAATAAAATGTTACATAGCATTTCTTAGAGACATATTAATTAGTAGCCAGACAACACATATCTTCCCTATTATAAGCAATATTTGGAAACCAATTAATGTAATTGGTATATAGTCTATTTTGTCAACAGATTAAAGAAGAAAAATGATACAATAATCTCAACAAATTCATAAAACTGCTTAAAAATTTTTAATAACTATTCATGATTTTAAAAATACTTCCTCCAAACTAGGGCTAAAAGCAAATGCCTTGAAGAGGCACCTGCAATAAACCTACAGTTAATAACATACTTAATGGTGAAAGAATGAATGTACTCCTAGAACCAGAAAAAAGGCAAAGATCTACATTCTCTTACTCTCAGTCATCATCACATTGGAGGTCCCAGACAGAGAAAGAAATAAATGCTTACAGGTCATAATGGAAGATATAAAATCATCTGTATTCATAGATAAGATGATTACATATGCAGAAAATGCAAACAAATCTTTTTTTAACTACTAGAATTAATATGTTATTTTCACAAGCTTACAAGATGTAAGGTCAGTATACAAAACTAATTTTATTTTCATTTACTGGTCTTTAGCATTTAGAAATTGAGATATTATAATTCACAGGAGCATCCAAAACATGCAATATTTAGAGATAAATTAAACAAACCGTGTAGAAGATCTATTCTCTGATAACTACAAAACACTGCTAAGAGTAATTGAAGAACTAAATAAATGGCAAAAACATACTATGTTATGGATTAAAACTCCAGTATTGTTAACATGACTAGTCTCTCCAAATTAACCTACATATTCAACTTAATCTTATCAAAATCTCAGCATATGTTTATGTTTATCTATCGAGCTGATTCTAAAATTTAAATGAGAATGCAAAGATCTTATAACAGACAAACTAATTTTGAAAATGAATGAAGTTGGAGAAAGTAGATGGCCTGATTTCAATATTTATTATCAAAAAAGTTTGACAATGAGGTAAAATATATAGAGCAACTGAACAGAATAAAGAAGACAGAAATACACTCACATGTATATGGTACTTTATTTTCAAAGTGACAAGGTAACTGAACAAAGAAAGAATAGACTTTTCAGCAAATCATGCTGAAACAGCTTCATAGCCACGTGGAAAAAAATAAACCTTTACCTTTACCTCACATACTAACACAAACTAAGCTGAAACCAAACATAGACCGAAACATAAAAACCAAAATGTTAAAACTTCTACAAGAAAACATAAAAGACAATATGTATGCCCTTTGGGTAAATAAATAGAAACTTCTCAGTTAAGACATGAAACTAGTAAACCACAATAATAATAATAATAAATAAATAAATCAGATTGCATCACATTTTAAAGCTCCTGCTCTGTAAATGACACCTTTAAGAAACAAAATGGCAATCCACAGAATGGGAGAAAATAGTCACAATACATCTGATGAAGAACTTGTACTCAGACTATATAAAGAACTCTTACAATTCAACTATAAGAAAGTAAATAACCCAATTTTTAAATAGAAACTTGAATAGACATTTTATAAAGGAAGATACACAAATTACTAACATGCACATAAAAAACAATTTAATACCACTTAGTCATTAGGAAATGCAAACTAAAGCCACAATAAAATACCATTACACAATCACTTGAATGGCTAAAATTAAAAGGACTGATTATATGTGTTGGCGAGTAATGGATTAATTGAAACTAACATACATGAAAATGGTATCACACCTGTAAAATGGTACAAGCAGTCTGAAAACTAGTTGGGAGATTATCTTTATAAAGTTAAACATACATTTGTCATATGGCCCTGAAATTCCATTCTTAGGAGAAAAGAAATGAAAGAGAAATAAAGCACATATCCAAAGACTTGTGCATGAATGTTCATAGCAGCTTTGTTAATAGTCCCCAAGCAGAAACAACCTGAATGCACATTAATGGAAGAATACATTTTTTAAGATTGTAGTATTCATTCAATGGGATATTATTCAACAATATAAAGGATTAACTACCAATGCACTCAAAAACATAAATGAACCTCAAAAACATTATGCTGAGAGAAGGAAGTCACCCTCCCTATCCACCAAATATATTTCATAATGACTCCTTACATGTGAAACTCTAGGAAAGACAAATGTAATCTACAGTGATAGAAACTATATCAGTTATCTAATCCTGATGGAAGTGGAGATTGAGAACATTTTGCGATAATGGAAATATGATGGTGGTTAGATGGGCATATGTGTGTCAAAACTCATCAGACTGAATGCTTAAAATGTGTGCTCTTTGAAATGATAGTGTTTAAGATGATGGATATGTCATTCTGATCTAATAACTATACATTATATATATCAAAATATCACCTTATACCCATAAATATGTACAATTACTATGTGTCAATTAAAAATAAATAATTAAATGAAAAACAAAACAAAAAATGTCTCCAGGCAGCACTGGGGCTGTCTTGACCCTGGAGGCAAATCTCCTTGGGGGAAAAAAATTCTCCCCAGTTGGGAACGACTGCATAGTCTGCCAGATTGTGTTACAGTGTATGTTATCAGGTACAGAGGTAACCTGCCAATCCAGACCATAATGGGGGATCTGGAGAAACTAGAAGAGCCCTGTGGCCCTAGAAATTTTCTTCAGAAGCTCAGGACAGAGTCCCTCAGGTCCATTGCTCTCTGAGTTCCATCTTCCTGACTTAGGGGGTTCACCTGCTATGCTCCCCATGTATATCAAACATATTCACAATAAAGCTATTTTCTTGTTAAAAATATAAATAAAATGTGTGCATTTTATTATGCCTGAATTACACACCAATAAAGTTGATTTTTTAAAAAAGAAAGATTGGCTCCTAACTGAACTTGAGTGTATGCATTACTTAGGTAGGGTTTATAGTTAGGCTGGGAAGAACCTACATTCTGCACTAAATACCTTTAATTTGCCCAGTTGCATATGAAGCATCTTGTCTTCCAATACCTTTTGTTACAATCAAAGAATGTGGTCTTGAGGATAATTCACAAAGAAGACACATTAAAGGAGTCACTGCCACAGCTAATGAGGAGACTCCCTCTCTCCATCCTTTTAATCATTTCTAGTTGTTCATGGACAAGTCCAACATCAAATATATAGAGGCTTCACTTTAAAGTGTCTCTGGTGCACAGGTAAACTGGGAGAGAAAATATGAGGAAATGAAAGTGACCATAATAGATCACCACCCAAGCAAGGAAGTCTATGGAATCTGAGATAGAGACAATAAGTGTGGTCTAAAATCCAAGACTGCAAGGAAGCTTAGAAGATGAAATATGCCAAGTATAACTTGAGATTGCAATATATAACATAAGGACCTAGAATAGTGTTTCCAAAGAATGGGACAAGTACTGGTGGTGGTACATAAAACTGTTTAAGGGCTGTTTGAGAAAAATTGGGGTGGTAATCAAATATGATATTAAATAACTATTTGAATCACATAATAATTCCTCCTCTCTTATTTTTTCTGATTTTGTATCAAAATGTCTAATTTTCTGGTGTATGTCTTTAACACTTCTTTATTTTAAACAAAGAAAACACAAAATACCTAACTGGAATGGAGAAACATTGCTTTCTTGTTTGTTTACACAGTTATCTTCAATTTAGGGGAAGTAAACTGATTTTTAGTTTGTGGTAATGATACTAAGTTTCTATAAAAGAAATGTTTTTCAGTTAAAAAAAAAAAGAAAGGTAGTTATGATTTTCAGCATCTGACATGATAGAGTAGGTAGGTGTCTTGTTAACCAGTTTTTCATAGTTCTGGGTAGTTGCATGTACATATGTGCATATACTGACCAAAATAAAATCAGAGCCTCAACTGGTAGTTTACTCAAAATTTCTGGGCAGATAGTCCAAAACAGCTGTTTATACCTCTGAAGGCAGTATGACTGGTTAAATTGGGAAATAGTTCTGAAGGCTTAAGAAGTAGGTTCTGCATTAGCCAGGCAGTAATGAAGCTAGGCAGCCACTTAGCAGCTCTGGCTCACAATGTTGTGCTGGATATCGCAGTTTTGAGAGATCAAGTGCAGATATAAGGATTTCAGAAAAAAGGAATTTGACACCAAATAAATGTGAGTGGCATCCTTTGGTCTGTCAGGTAAAGTCAGGATACAAAGGTACTGAGTTCCAGAAGTGAATGAAGAAGGCAGTGCTGTGCCTGGCCCCTCATTCATGAGTGTGACCCTGAGCAATCACGGGCACCTAGCAACTCAGCACCGGCTGGGCCGGTGGCTTAACCTCGGCTATCCCCTGACCCTGGGAACAGACTCCATGGGGCCTTCGGGTCTGCTGGGTTTGCTTTTGTTTTTACACTCCATGCAGATAGTAGAAATCTCAGTTCTAAAGCACTTTTGTGAAATACAAGTGAAGTGTGGATTCTAAGAAAATGGTTTGGTTTCTGCTGTCTCAAATATTAATATGTGGCATTTAAAAGCAATTGTTAATAAATATTTTCAATGGTTTTAAAAAATAAAAATTTTAAAAGATAATTAAAAAAACAATAATGATAACTTAAATGATAATTATTCACAAAACGTGTAGGCAACATTTCATGCAGACTCTCTTCTGAGTATGAGTTTTGTTGTTGTTGTTGTTTGTATTTATTTGGTTGTACTTTCTTTTGAGGAAGGAGATAGTTCACTGGAAATAAAGGAACTTCTTGTTACAAAAAAAAGGAAGTTAGTTTATAAAAATAATTTGTAAAAATACTACAGTGGTATATTGACATATTGGTATATTGATATGAACACCCGAGACTGGATTGCAGTGTCTTAAAATGCCAATTTGTAAGGAAGTGTATGTAAATATATTAATATATTAATATGCATTAAATTATTACTGTATTAAAATATTAAATAAAATTCATTGGTAGGACCATTTTCATACCACAAACTAGTTTTTAATTCAGAATTATATGTCTTTTAATGTCTCCCAATGTTTCAGATTCCAGGTTGCTGATAAAAGGCCAGACTAGGATTTTAGTATATTATAAATGGGATAAAGAACTATACAACTAGGCCAAAGGTAGGGAAATATTTGAACAACAATGCAGGGTCAAATTCCATTCTGCATCTATTTCTCTGCTAATGAATGTCCTCACTTGAATGTGGGTAGATGAAGAAGATATACAGAGGGTACCTCTGGGGGGAAAAAATTAATTCTGTCCCCATAGATGTTGGCCATCTACTATTTTTAGTTTTGTTCTCTTCTTTTTTTTTTTTTTTCTTGGTGCACATCTCAAATGAAAATTTACATTTTAGCTTAGATCCATTAATCACTTCAAGAAACACAATTCATGCTGACAAATTTCTTCAAAATTTTTGTTATGCTGCTGTCAATGTTTTGACAGTGACGTATATATTTTTTTTAAATCAGCCTCAGCTATGCTTTGCAAGTGTTACCAGCCAAAATAAAAAAGAGAACCGTAAAACAGATTGTCTTATTTAAAGAAACACAAGGTAGTTTGATTTATACCATGCTTACAGTTTCCCAAGAGTAAAATTAAATTTGGAATTAACAAAGATAAACCTCTTACCTGTTGGAAGGTGCAGTGTTATATTGTTGCAAAAATCTGTGAAGCAGCATTCTGTTTTGGTAACATTGTTGGAACTATGACAAAAGACTTGAGCATTCAATTCTGGGAGGGAGACACAGGATTTAATCACCTGTTCTTTTCCATTGGTTCGCATGACTGATGCCCAACATGCTCCTTCTGTTTGGCAGGTAAAGTTTGAAGAGTCACACAAAAGGCATACACACTTCAATCCTAGAAAGAGGAAGGCAAAAAGTTTTAAAATACAAAAGAGATCACATAAATTTATTTGATAATACTTGAGAATCGAAATTCAATTTTAATAAAATTGGAGAAGGCTTTAAATTGACAGCACTTGACAAACACATGCTAATGTTCTTACTCCCTCCTTGTCATGTGTTTCTCTAAATAGGCTGCCCAACTATTAGTTACTATTGCTATTATTTTTGCAAATGTATTCAGTTGCTACTATATTTTAAAATATTTTCCACATCCATGCTCTAAATCCCTCCTTCGAAGCTCAATCAGCTCATTCCTAAATCAATAGCTACTAGGAAATGCTAGGAAACAGTATCACAGCAACCAAGGGGAGCTGTCCAGCATTACTTGTAGAACATTGAAGTGTGGTTACTGAAGCTGTGTAACCAAACAGTCTAGTGTGTCCTGCTCATTTATCCTTCTTCCAATAAACTTTTAAGTAAATGCACAAAACACAAAACTAACCATAGATATTTATATCTCTTATAAATGGTTGTCACTCTTTATATTTATTTTCTATGATATTTTAGCATAATTGTTATTATTGTAGTTCCTTTAAGGCACTGATGAGCTATCATACTTCTCCTCCTCACTATGAAGCATACTTTAGAATAAGAGTAATTTAACATAGACCATGACCTTCAGGTAAATAATTTCCTTAATGCACATCTATTCCATAAAGCAAAGCACACAAATATTAGAATTTAATATATCTATACTAATAAAACTTTTAAAAATTACACTTTGATAAACCAATCGGTTCATTTCCACATATCTTCTCCAACGTTTCACACTTACTACACACACATGCACAAACACACTAGTTCACATGTTCAAAGTGGTGCAGTATTTCTGTTTTGATGTAAAATATTGTCTATGGTCACACCACCATGAATGTGCCCAATTTTGTCTTCTCCAAAATATTTGTCAGCATGATGAGTTCAGTGGTTATGAGCAATTTATTAAAATTTTATTTAAATATATTCTTTCTAAATAGTAAATAGGTTTGTGTTATTGCTTTAATAAACCTTGCATTAAACTATAACTGTTTCCCCACAATTATCTGAATGTCCAAATTTTTGCCATACAATCATTGTTATTAAAATTAAAGCCTTTACATTGCTAATCACTAAAATTGGAGGTGATTCTATGCCTGTAAAATATTTGATATATAAATGATGACTTTTACTTATTGACAACTTTTACTTAACTTCAAATAACAATATGGGAGCAAAAATAAGTAATATTCCCATATAACTGGACATGTAAGAAAGAACAAATTACATATCAATAAAAAATTATTCTCTTTTATCAATAATTTTTCCTGACTGGTGAAATACCATTCTTATACACATTTTTATTACTTGTAATAAAATAGGAAACACAATTCTAAAATACCATCTTGTTATCAACATTGGACCAAATATAATAGCCCACTTTTTTATTTACTCCAATGGTGATCAATATAAATAAATATACTCAGTATTCATCAGCATTTATGTGCTACAGTAGAATCATATAGTCTAGGTTGATTAGGACTTCATAGAGCTAGATATATAAAAGCTAATGTTTTAGAAAATGTGTTAAGGCACTTTCCTTTCTCATATAGTGAGCATCCATTCACCCAAGTGTCTACTGACACTGGATTCTAACATTTTTCAGTTCCAATCTGACACAGGCCTTCATATCATGATTATACTGGCTTTATAATCTTAGGCTTTTTTTGCCCCTTTGTGTCTCCATTTTCTTATATGAAAGATTAGAATAACAATAACAGACCTCTTTAGTATTGTTGTGGAGAATAAATTAGTTAATCTATGTAAAACTTTTAGACCAATGTCTGGCACATAGGAAGTACTATATAAACATTAGTGACTATCTTTCCTACTACTAAAGGAGGTAAAGCCTTATGCAAACAATAGAAATACATTTGTATTCCACAAAGGAATAGCTGAATGAAAAGAGTGCAGAGACCATTTAAAAGGCATAACAAATAAATGCATCTCTTTCTGCTCTGCCAAGAGTGATTTGAATGCTCTCATTCTTTTAATGATCTAGGCTAGATTCTAGACAGCCACACAGCAGGTGGTGTCTGGCGATGATCCAGACAAAGAATTCAAGAAAAGACGAAGGTCTCAGCCATCACGCTAACACTAACTTACTGATTGACTTTGGAGAAGACATTTACCCTTATAGAACCTCAGCGCTTTCCTCTGAAAAATGAAAAGTGAACTGTGTAGAAGCACTGGGTCCAGAAATCTTAAATTATCATGTACCACCACCATCTTATGACTATAAATTGACAACTTATGGAAATCTACAATTACAACATTTGGAAAACTCAACAAGAAACTCGCTCCATTCTTCAGCCTTATATTTTAAGGGGCTGAAAGTGGAAAGAAGAGTAACTCTCCTGACACACAATCTCAAACCATTTGTCACTAGACTTTTCATCAATCTCCTTGAATTTTCCATTTCCAAGAGAAGTTTGGCCAGGAAATCAAGGCAACTAACTAAGAAATATAGACCTACCAAGTGAAAATAATCATAAATTACTCAACAATTAAACATGTTAGCTTCATGTACATTCATCATCACATATAATTCCCAGTGCAACTGTGGGAGTTAGTTGTCGCGATCTCCATTTCATAGATAACAAAATGAGGCTCAAAAAGATCAAGTGACTCACTTAATATAAGTCTTTAGTCTACTCAGGGGATGTTGTTTCTATCCCATAAAAAAAAGATGAATACACACAAACCATTCTCCTAATCCAACACTGTCTAGCAATTATGAATAAAATATTCAAATATGGCAGAAATAAATTAATTAGTAAATGACAATTGAGATTTTGATCTATATTGTCCTGTTAATCTTTACACAGTTGTTTGTTTGAGTTGGAGTCTCACTCTGTCGCATAGGCTGGAGTGCAGTGGAATCATCATGGCTCACTGCAGCCTGGATTTCCTGGCTCAGGTGCTCCTTTCACCTCAGGCTCTCAAGTAGCTGAGACTACAGGCACAGGCCACCATGCCAAGTTAATTTTTTTTTTTTTTTTTGTAGAGATGAGGTCTCACTATATTGGCCAGGCTGGTCTCGAACTCCTGATCTCAAGTGATCCTCCCACCTCACTTTCCAAAATGCTGGGATTACAGGTACAAGTCACTGTGCTCAATCCACCATTGGTGTTTTTTAAACAAATTCTAACTACCTATTTTCTGAGGAAACAGGTGTTCAAAATAATATCATATGCCTTGCATCGAGAATAAATAACCTCACCTTTCAGCTTATCTAACTTCTTTATTAAGTAAACCTCTAAGTGCCTAACCTGATACTTTCTCTCCTTATAAAAATGATTTCATAATAGTTCTTATCAAGCAATAATGTGGATATTCATTGAATGTTTAACAAGTTATAAAAATTTCCTTCAGTTTAAAGTAAAAGGTACAAATCATAAGAATAATATAGACTTAGGTGAGACATTTAAGACATAGAAAATGACACCTTACTTTAAATCTTGCATGATGGAAAACACTGGCAAAATTGAGGAGTTGTTAATGATAATGACTTCAAACATCTGCTAAATGTTCCAATTTATTCCAGGTCAATTGTTAGTACTATAACACTGACAGAGAACAAACAGCAAACTAAATAGGACCTAAGATGAATAAGTAACATACGACATATTCAGTCTCTCATTTTTCATTTCCCACCAGTTCACTATATTATCACATTTGACATACAATTAAACCATACTTATATCAACTGTCATCTACATAGAACCTTTGTGCTTCTGATTAAAATATGTTGCCATTAGTGATATACTTATGCTTTCATATTTTGTTGTTTTTTAAAAAAAACTGATGTCAATTGAGTCAGTTAAGCTGGAATATCCTACAACAGGATAAATCTGGTTGTTAATAAATAGTAGTCCTGCCTTATGTTTCTTTATTTTATACTTTACCATTACAAGGTACTTGAATCATATAGAAAGGGACAGTAAATGAGGTTGAAGAAGAAAACAATTATTCATAATAAGGAGGTTTAAGATTTTTTTTCCCCACAAGGAAGATTGTACTTTTTTTGTGTCTCCTCCCACCTCTTTAATTACCCCCCTTCCCTCCTCTTTGCCAATTAGTCTGTAAAAGGCAAGACATCTGTTACCCACAAGACATCTGTTACCCACATCCACTAAAGGATGTGCACATTCCTAACCAACCAGAAAATAAATTTTTATCCATATTTACATATGATGGCTAGCACATCCTGGTGTCCAGAAACATAAAAGCTATCAGACTACAAAAAAAAGAAAGAGCCAAATTTATTAATTTGCATTTATATGTTATTCTTATTCAAAAACCATATATTTGGTTGGCAAATATTAATTGATTTGATTAGATACTGTTTTCAATCATTGGTTACATATTACCTAGGTTGTCTATTTTTTGGGTCTGTATAGTAAAATTGGACATTGCTTAGCATAAACATCTCACATACTCTTTCTTCTTTCCCAGACATTAGTTTATTCAATTTCTCTAATTTTAGACCAGGCTACAAAATACATTTTTTTAAAATTCAGAAAACTGTCTCAGATTTGACCTGCTGTATATGTAATCTTTTCATCATTTGCAGGCTTCTATGTTAACAAAGGGAACAATTCAAGCTTTTCAGTGTGCTGAATATGAAAAGTACAGCAACAGGAAATAAGCCAGGAAAACTAGCTCTAATAAATCTGAAGAAAAGCCAGACAGGGTCAAAGGAAATCAGGCAAGGATCTATCTTCCCTTTCTATTCCTTGTCAAAATTTTATTGTCTCGTCATGCGGTCATATCAAAGCATTTGCTTTGCTTTTCTTAATGATAAGCGGAAAGAAAATAGAGGAAGAAAGTAGCGTTCATAAAATAAAAATGCAAACTTTTCAGCCAAATGAGTTTCCAATAGAGATTCAGCCTGTGGAAGTTCTATTTGCCAGGTTTAAAAAAAAAAAATTCAGAACTTCAAAAATACCGGAAAACATCCACCACCAAAAAATAATTGTTTCTTTGCACAAAGTGGCACTTATATTCCCTATTCAAGAAGGATTTGCCCTTGTAGCTGAGAAGAAATGAAACCACCTTACCAGCAGGGATTCTATCCAGGAGAACTGCTTTAACTTTCAGTTGTAGGGTTCAATTTAGGAAGAGTCCAGCACATTTCAACTTATAGTACTAACCATTTGGAATTTCCTCAGTCCAACAGCAGCACTGGCTGAAACTGAAGGTTTCAGTTCACCTCTACTACAAACCACCTAAGACTTTAATTAAACATGTTAGTATAAGATCTCTCCAGATCTTAGGTTTCTCGCCAGAGAAATGGAGAGGCCAGAAAGTAGATTAGAAGATTTCTAAACACCCTTCTAGTTTTATAGTCTTCTGCAGCTCTGAGCTTATGTCACAGTTCTCAGTACAACTAATTTAGGATTACCTTTAATAGATGGAAAGAGAGACCTGGGGTTGGAAATATAAACAGGATATGCTTGCACCCCCAAATTCACACACTGATATTTCAGTGGGTGAGTGAATTCTACTGGTTTATAAATCAGCAAAACTTCTCCAGTCAATATAAAGATCATTTACCATGTCATATATTTATCATAGGAGAATTGAATGTTCTTTCCAGTATCAGCATGAAATTTGAGAATAATGGGGGGGAAACGATAGAAGCCTGAAAATCAGCTATGTTAAACATCCAGAGACTGCTGCCTAGTCCCTCAATCATAGCATCCACAGGACCACAGGAACAACATGCAAGATTAAAACCAACTCCAAAGAGCACCATACTTTAGCAACCTGATTACTCAAATACTACTAAGTAGACATGAAAATGTTTCCCAATAATGTCTAAATGGCTGACAAAAAATTAGAGTTTAAAACCAGCTAGAATGATATCATGTATTTATTTACTGCCCCCAAATTGTAAGTAAACACAGAAAGGATACGTATGAGGACACAATGTTATAACACTTTTCGTGCAACTTTAAAACTTAACAGAGAAAAGTTATCAGTATAACATTTTGCTTATCAGCATAGTTATTAGCTGAAATCTTCTCTTTTTGAAGATGGTCTTTTCTAAAATGGCTATTAATAACACTAGCTCCTAAGCTTCTATAGTATGAAACAAATATAAATCATGCATAAAGGATTACAACCTAATCTAAAATGGTGATGACAAAATTATTTGTGTAGACACTCTTAAAAATTTTCCTTTGAAAGGATGAAAATGCAGAATTCTTATATGGAAAGACAGCAGTCTTCTCCTTCTTACTTTTGGAAATCAAGGCATAAGTAGACAACAGGCTAGTAGGAGTGGTAGTTGATGATAACTGCTTTAGTGCAGTGTCTTCTAGTCTGAATATTTGTTTCCTTAGGGAGAACAGAGATGGCCTGGAGTCCTAGGCCAAATTTAGACTTTATAGCCATGTTAGGAAGGAAAAGACTCAATCTGAGGTCTCCTGGCTGAAAGCATCATGACAAAAAAAACAGTATTCCTAATCACAGGACATATTTCCTCTGCCAACCTCTCATATAATTCTGACTTAATTTGAGAAGTTATTTTCTTACACTGGCAGTCTAAATGGTTCCTCATCAAACTGTCCCTTCAGTATTGAATTGGTTTTTTAATATATTGTTTTCTGCTTAGGAGAACAGTGATGTTCAATGGGTTTCCATTAGGTTTAGAACAAAGCAAAATCCACAATCGTTATTATGTATTGCTAGGCTAATAGTCTGGGCTCTTCCCACCTCTGGAATCTTATCTCCTATAACTCAACCCTCCAGAAGACTGATCTCTTTTTACAGTTCTAATGCAACAATTTCCTTCCTAAGTCTTGGCCTTTGCTCTTGATCCCTTTGCCTGAAGCATTCTTCCCTTTCTTCTAATTCTTCAGGTTCCTACTCAAATGTCACTTCCTTAGAGAAATCATCATGGACTCTCTTTGGTCAAGAATCTGTTCCCTAATATGTATATCCCAATCTGCAATTAGCTGTTTGATTGTCTTAGCCCCACTGGAATGAAAATTTCATGAGGGTAGAGACCTCCTGTTTTTTATATCACCCAATCCCCAACACCTAGAATAGGGTCTGGCAATGTAATAAGGACCCAATAAAGATATAATGAATTAAAAATGGTAGAAAACAACACAGTAGAGAAGAATTTTTTTTTGCATGTTATTTATCTTTTGTATGAGAATTTTTTTTTTTTCGATTTGAAAGAGGTTTTTTGTTTATTTATTTTTAGAGAAAGTGTCTTCTTTGTTCCCCAGGCTGGAGTGCAATTTGAAAATTTTTAACAGAGAAAAATGATCAGTTTAACATTTTGCTTATCTGCATTGTTATTAGCTGAAATCTTCACTTTTCAAAGATATTTTCAAAAAAATGCTATTAATAATAGTAGCTCCAAAGCTTCAACAGTATGAGACAAATATAAATCAGCCATAAAGTATTACAATCTAATCTAAAATGTTGATGACAAAAGTGCCATAGTAATTCTGGTTTGATGTAGCACATGGCAGCCTTGAACTAAATCAAGCAATCTCTGGCCTCAGTCTCCCAAATGGTTAGGACTATAGGTGTGTGCCACACCTACTATTTTTTATTTTTGTAGAGATGGGATATCACTATGTTATCCAGTATATCTTGAACTCCTGGGGTCAAGGTATACTCCTGCCTTGGCCTGAGTTTACTGAGATTACAGGCATAAGCCACCATGCCCGGCCTGAAGGAGGTTTTTACAAAGTAAAGATGGAAATTTTTTTTCATTTGTGCTACATATAACTTTTCCCACTTTCATAATTGTTTATTTTTTCTAATACACACTTACCCTTTGTCAGAAAGAAGTCAAGTAATACACATAATACAAAGAAGAAAGTAAAATAAGATAAATCACTCCTAATCTTTTATCCCCAAAATAACAACTGTTAACAGTCTTTCCAAGGATCTCTATGAAGTTTTGCATATAGATATGCATAGTGATGCTCTCTTTAAAATCCTAATAATATGATAGACGGAAACTGTATCTATCAATCTTTTACTCTGCAATTTCTTCTTTTGCCTTAAAGCTTAGCAAATCTCCCATTCAGACATTTTCTACATAGTATTTTCTTCTGGTTTATGATTTGATAGCTTTATACACTTAACTCTTAAATATGTACGGAATTGGATATGGATTATCTAAATCATGGATAATATACAAATCGCTTTAACAGATGATATGTGAATTACTTTATGGTAAGTCCTCAGATGTCAAAAAGTTTTAAAGCCATGATTTAAACAGTATTTTACCATATGCCAAACAATGTGGTAAGAGTCAAGGAAGGGAGGGAGGGAGAGAGAGAGAAATAGAAACGTACTAAGGGAACTTGGCCGAGTGGGTTAAAGGAAACTAGGATAGTGTGGTACGCCGAGCCAGGTTTGTGCACAGGCTGTATTGGGACAGCGGTGGAGCGCTATTCAGTCGGGCTGGAGCTAGGGAAGGGCGGAGCGGGAAGGCTTCTTTGAGTTGAGTCTTGAGCACACCTGCACCTCACCATTTCTGCCCAGAGTATGGTCCCAGCTCACCCTCTCAGCAGTCCTCCGAGGCCATCCAGGCAGCACCTACCAGCCTGGGGAAATCGCGGTGTTGCTCCGGCACCAGGCAGCATAGAAATACCTCCCGTGCAAGATTGAAGCGTATGGGCACTCACCTACCCCTACGTTGTCAACAGGTTTTGTCCCACACCCTCCCCAGCTGGAACTCGAACCCTAGCCCTTCGCCCGCCTTCCACCCCAACCAGCACTGGGTGTCCAACCCACCCCCGCGGGATTCTGAGGATGGTGCCAGGGTGGAAAGGCTCAGTCACCTTGCCTGGACTTGCAGGTAGGGGCTCGGAGCCTTCTCCCAGAGATGTGGCCGGGGGCCTCCGCCTCCTGTCTCTTGATGGGTTTACGGGTCCTCCTTGGGGGTCACCGGGATGTCCAGGCCTTCAGCCGGGCTTTGGCATGAGTGAATCCCGGACCCCAGCAGCTGCCGGCTGGACTTCGCCTTCTGCCCGGGGGTCGGGCAACACAGAGAGAAATGTACTCCGGCGCACCCGTGTACCATCTAGTGGCCGCAGGGACAGGACGCAGGCTGGTTTTTACAAAATGACCTCCACTCCCATTCGCATTTGTCCAGCGTATTAAAAACCCATGTTTACTTAAAATAAACATAAAAACCTCACAGTCTCAGGTTTGTAGTATTTGAAATTTCAAATTAAATGTCTTGTCTAGTCACAAATCAACGCAGTGATGATTTGATGGCGCCTTTTCATTTGGAAAAGTGGCCCTCCACGCTAAACGCCTTGAATATAACCGCTCTAGCCTGAGAGAATTTGCTAGTCCGATATTGAAGAAAAATTTTCTTGCTTGCACCAAAGATTCCAACTATCCAAATATTGCCAATGAAATCTTTCTAAATGGTAAGAAGTCATGAAAAACTGAAAATTAAGCCCTTAATACATGTAACAATTTGCATATTCATTTAGGCCCTACTGGCCTTACAGCTGTTATGCTTATCCATATAAAATCATACTTGATAGTGATAGTTACAAGACTTGGGAATTTCACTGACTAGCAACATTTCAAAAATAAGTTGGGGACTCAATCAAGGGTTTCACCAAATTTTTTACTTTGCCAAGGAAGAACACTGGAAATAAAAAGCACCCTCTATTATCATCATTTCAAAAAGGAAGTCAATTAGCTTGATTTAATCATTCCACATTGTAGACATATCAAAATTTTGCATTATATTCCATAAATGTATACAATTGTGATTTGTCAATTAATAAGAATATTAATTAAAACAATAAAAATAAAAGCTCATATCATAAAAAGAAAGCATCATAATACAAAAAAAAGGACATAAATCTCACAATTAAGGGCTGAATTTATTAAGATCAAGGTTATCTTTGTGTGTGTGTATGTGTGTGTATGTGTGTGTGTGTGTGTGTGTGTGTGTGTGTGTGTGTGTGTGTGTAAGGAGGATTTATTGAGAGGACAGAAAAGGTCCCACAGCGGGAGAGAACCCAAAGGGGTTGCCCAAGGTTATCTTTTAAACATTAAAAATGTTGAAAAGCATAATTGTATTTTATTATGCTACATTTCTTTTTGTTGTTTTTTAAATATGAATTGTTAATCTAGAGGTTGACCATGCATCAGAAAGTGAAGCTTGAGTGTCCAATCTACTATTGTTCTGTTCCCAATCAATGGCCACACTCCACATAGGAATTTTGTTTTAAGTGAAAGTGGAGTGTTCTATGGTGCTATTTTTAATCAATATGAAATATTCTGGAAACTGGAAAAAGCTGAATAATAATAGCTACCCACTCCAAGCTACAAATGAAGCTAGTAGTAGTAGTGGTGGGTCAAGTGTCTGACTAAAAAGGGACTTTCTAACTCAGAAAACAGGGCTGTTGAGCTTTCCTGGTTCAACAAGCTCATTCTAGAGATGTTCACCTACCAGAAACTTACCTGGTAATGCTTCTGTCAGTACCAACTCTAACACTGTATTTAATCAGCCTGCACATTTAGGTCTATTTTACAAGCTGTGGAGGCTGCATACAGTTTTTGAATTGTTAAAGTCTCATATTCAATACATTGCTTATCGAATCTATGACTTACTTGATCAATAAACTGATCAAGAATACACCGTACAACTAATATTGATCCCATGGTAAATGATTACCAACTATAACCATCTCCAGAAGGATGCAATTTCTAGCAACATCTTGTAGTGATAAGCAGGGATTGCTACTTTGTAGTGTGCAGAAATGAACAAAAGAAAAAAACACCATAGGAGCCCCTATCCAGTCCAGGGCATTTAGAGGCCAAGCTGGGAGACCTGCAGTTCTAGTCCTAGTTCTAGTAAGGTTGCCTTTGAGGCTTCTGTCCTCAACTGATCTGTCCAAGAAATAATTCAATTAGATGATCTTCTAATGTCCCTTCCGGTTCTAAAGTTCTATAACACTTAGAGCTGGAGGCATCAGTGGCCAACATGCAGGTTCAGAAAAGGTAACAGAAGTGATTGCATACTTAAAGAACTAAGGTATTATCCTAGGATCACAGTTAAGGAAGAAAACCATTCAGGAGACTAATTCACTCTGCTAAAGATGGAAGTGAATAATCAACATTCATATTTTGACATTCACTGAATTATAGAAGTCTAGTTTTGTGTTTTCAATCATCACTAAAGTAGAAAAGTTAGAAACCAAATGGGACAAGATCACAGAGTTTACAGATGAAAGGAGCAAGGGGCACACTTAATCTATTTAGGAGAGATGTCATAGAATACACAAAGTTAATGACTAAAATATTAAAGTTCTAAAAGTTAAGGAAACTCTGACTGTTTAAATGAAGCAATAAAAATAGCCAGTCAAGAAAAAGTAAGAAATCAATAATAGTCAACCAAACTATAGAGCTGATTAAAAAAAAAAGAAAGAAAGAAACATCTCAAGTTTTGAATGAAAGTAGCAAAGAAAATTAAAACCTTCAATTCGTCAGGAGTTCTCAGGGGTTCACTTGCCAGAAATTTGCATCACAATCCACATTCATACATTTATATCATCAGATATAAACAATCAGATCAGAATAGACAATTCTCAACCTGGAAATAAAAGGAAACTATCCAAAGCAAGATGCTGCTCTTGCTAAAAATAGATTGGCAAGTGAGGAGTTGAGAGGGGAAGAGGAGGGCAAGTAATTCTGAAGGAACTTTTTTTTTTTTAAGGCTGAGCCCAATCAGTTCTTTTTCCAACACTGACTCTGAGGCTCAAAAGTTTAGCTTCAACATATGAAGAACTCATAGTGTTCATAAAGACGGGCAGCATCACCTTCACCTCTTCAGAGAAGATAGGTGGGAATGGGAGCTGATGAGTGGGAGGCAAATTTGTAAAAGCCATAATAGTTTTTATAAAATATAGTTCTCAGATTTCTAGGAATTATCATAGCTGCTTTAGAAGGTGGGTTACATGGTTTTCCCTGGTTCCTTTTGTCTGTCAAAGTACTTTTAAGCAATAGCTGTTTTTCTTCCTTTTTTTTTTTTTTTTTTTAGGAAATATAGTTTATTTATAAAGTACATTGGAGAGAGGAGCAGCTTTCATTGGTGGTGGAAGGCAATGGAGAGCGGGCGTGTCACATGGTGAGAGCGGGAGTGAGTGAGGAGGTGATGCCAGACTCTTAAACAACCGCCTCTAGCGGGAACTAAGAGAGTGAGAACTGGCTTGTTACCAGCTCTCGCGGGAACTTGCAGAGCAAGCACTCTCTCATTACCACGAGAATAATCTCAAGCCTTTCTCGAGGGACCAGCCCCCGGTGCCCAAGCCTCTTTTTCATTTATTCCTTTCTTTTTTTATTAAGCAAATTTATTTCAAGACATAAAAGTGAAGAAACAAGAAAGAAATTACGGGACCTCGGAGAGGTCTCAGGAATTCATATTAGCCAGATCTAAAGGAAAGTCTAAGGTAAGTCATCCAGAGTTTTGCTGTTTTTGTCTTGTGATAAACCAGGATAAAACAGAACAAAACTATAACAAAGAAACAAACAGAAATCGTATGCACGTATCTATGTTTATTTGAGTTCAACATTGTCAGAATTCAGTAAGTTGTCGTAAAAAGATCCTGAGCTCGGAAGACAGGTATCTGTAGATGAAATCCTGCACCATTACTCCCAGGCCCGCCTTGAGGCCGAGAGGTTACTACCCCTTCTGAAATCTGCCTACGCACTGGTGAAGCAGGGATAATATCTCCTATCTAACAAGATCATTGTACAATTTTACAGAAGAGATATTCTAGATAACATATTTGACACACTTCAGATTTTTTTTTAGAAAGCCCTATTAGTTGGGCGTGGTAGCACATGCCTGTAGTTCCAGCTACTTGGAAGGCTGAGGCGGGAAGAATGGCCAAAGCCCAGCGGGTTGATGCCGCCCTGGCCGTGAATTTGCCACCGCACTCCAGCCTGGGCGATGGAGTGAGACCTCAACTCAAAAAAAAAAAAAAAAAAAACCCTGAAAATTAAACTACTGCTATTACAAGTTAGGATCTATTCTGATTGCAACATTTTAGGTACACGCCACATTCTTTAAAAATAAATTTCAGTGTCATAATTCTTTCTGGTTTTGATTAATTTTTTCCTTAGTAGTAACACTGCCACAATAAAGTGATAAAATCACATCTCCAAAGCAAGATAGACAAGGTACAATTTTTTTTTTTTTTTGAGTTGGAGTCTCACTCTGTCGCCCAGACTGGAGTGCAGTGGCTGCCCCAGGCCACCGCAGCCTCAACCTGCTGGGCTCCAGCGATCCTTCCGCCTCAGCCTTCCGAGTAGCCGGAATTACAGGCGCGTGCTACCACATCCGGCTGATTTTTTGATTTAGTGTAGCGATGAGGTCTTGCTGCCCAGGCGGGTCTCGAACCCGCGGGCTCAGGCAATCCACTCACCTCAGCCTCCCAAAGGTGCGGGATTACAGGCTGAGCCACCAAGCCTGACCTTTTTTATTTTTTTTTGAGTCAGAGTTTTACTCTGTCATCCAGGCTGGAGTGCAGTGGCATGAACACAACAATCAAGACTCACGGCAGCCTCAACATTTTGTGCTCAGGCTATCCTTCCACCTCAGCATCCCAAGTAGCTGGGACTACACATACGCACCACCACTCCAGACTAATTTTTTGTTTTTTATAGAAATGAGTTTTCACCCTAGGGTGGTCTCAAACTTCTGGATTAAAGCAATCTGCCTTCCTGGGCCTCCCAAAGTGCAAGCCACCACACCTGGGCAAGATAGACAGTTTTGCTAAAAAAAAAAAAAAAAAAAAAAACAAAAATGGCATCTGAACATAATTAAAGGATAGATGTATCAGGAACACTAACTCTCATACTGGCTACTGCACTAATATTGTTTTCTTTTCAATTGACTATTCTTGAGTCTGACATATTTCAATAGGAAAATGAACACAGTAGATGGACAGAGAAAGAAAAATTGTCAACAAATGTGAAAAGGTTTAATCTTACTAACAATCAAAACAGAAAATTAATACAAAGACATAGTTTTTGCTTGCCAAATTAGAAATTATTTTGTAAATTATAACACCCAGCAATAGTGGGTAAGGGGGCAGTCAATGAAATTTTATTTTCATACACAGTTGGCAGAGTATCAGTTGGTACAAACTTGTAGATGTTAAATCTGAAATATTTGTCCCAAGAGTCCTAAAAATATTTATGATACATGTGGTTATACATCCACTTCCTCTAGATGAAATAATCACAAAATAAAAGTTTCTTTAAAACTTCTACTACAGTTTGTAGTCGCAAAAGTAAAAAATGGAAATAGACTAAATATCCCAAAATCAAAATGTTTATAAATAAATACTGACAATAAATACGATTGTCTAATGTCCTCCTTTTTAGTAATATTTACTTAGAATGGAAATTGCTCACTACAAATATCAAATAAAAAGTAGAATTAAGCAACCCTCTCAAGTCCCTTCCCACTGTGGGAACTTTTCTGTCTTTCAATAAATTCTGCTTTAAAAAAAAAAAGTAGAATTATAAAGCATATCATATAAAACATATGATCTCAATTTTTATACATGCATTAAAATAAAGACTGGAAGGAAATACATCAAAATATTCATAGTGATTATCTCTGAAATATGGAACTAAAGATAATTTTTACATTTGTCAACAAATGTTCCTAATTTCCTGTAATAAACACATATTAATGCTATAATCAAGAATAAACATTATTTTGTTAAAGTCATTTCTTCTGTCAAAGTACTTAGTTCACAGGGAATAGTGAAGATATCTTTAGTCAGCTCTTCTGCAAAGTCCTCTGAAAGAACACTGATGTGGGACCTGGGTGAGCACCATGCTACACCATAGCTACAGCAACTCTGTTTTCAAGTCCAAAAACTGGAATTTGTGGTCTGAAAATAGTCTAGCCTATTTGAAAGCAGGGCTGTCCCTGAAAGTTCATATACATCATCTTCAGAAAATGAGTCTCACGCTACACAGAAACTTACTTGATCTCTAGAACATAAATCAATATTGGCCTAGCCTGATGATCTTTCCATAACTTTTTCTCTCACCTTTTAATTATTGAGAGAGGGTTAGAACAGACGTAATGATATCTGAACCAGACTGAAGAAGATAATCAAGAAAATGCTGACTGCCCACTGTGTGCATGGTACTGTACTCAACAAGGGGTACCTATAATTTGACTCAGCAAAATGGGGTTTGTTAATGCATTAATGAGCCTCTGTAGAGACTGCAGATGCAAGCAAAATTCTCCATAAGCAAGCTTAATTCTATGGTAAACCAAGAAAAGGAGCTCAAGTAGCCCATAAGTGTTCCCTTGCAGGTGATAAATGACCTTTCATGTCCAACCAAATGCTTTCACCTCAAAGAGCAGGTGAGTAATGTTGCATTTACAATGAGCTTTATCTATGTATGGATAATGACTCCAAGTTGTTCCTTTGCTAAGAGAGGAAATTACTATTCCATGTCAACAAATTAAACATAACCTAATTTATCCTAATTTGATTTCATTTCTGCCTACTTTATGCCATTTTACAGAATGAAAATGATACACACGAAAAGAATATTAATGTGTACAGAAATTTCTTACAAAGAAGTTATATAACAAGTAAAACAATTATTTGTAATTTTAAAAATATTTCTATTTGTTTAATGTTAAAAATGTACACAGCAAAAAAATTGTATAGGAAGAAGTAAATGAAAAGTGTCTGTCTAGTGACTCACATCTCCCCAGTCTCACTTCCCAGAAGCACTCACTTTAACTGTTTTTGCTGTTAATCTTTTAGACATTAAGTTAGGACGATAATTATAAAAATATACTGCTGTTGTTGACTAAACAACTTGAAATATTATCTGTTGACTTCCTGATTTATATGACTTCTTAGTTTACAAGCAGACTCTCCAATTTGGGAAGGATAGTTAGGTTTATTGGGATGTAATTTGCATATAATATTATTATACTCGTCTTTTTAGTGTAGTTTTATGAGTTTTAACAACTGTATTTCCATCATCCCTCCTGCCAAACTCATATTACTTTTGACACCATTTCTCTCCCTAACACAGTTGTCAGCAAGCAGTGATACTTTCTGTTCCTATAGTTTTGCCTTCTTTAGAATGTCAAATTAATGTAGCCTTTGGGTCTGCTTTTTTTCATTTGGCTTAAGGCATTTAAGGTTATTGTGTACAACAGTAGTTTTTCTGAATGAAGGTAGAATAGTATAGTCTGTCTATCTGTTCACCAGTTAAAAGACATTTAATTTTTTCCTCAGTTTTTGCTGATTAGAAATAAATCTGTAATAAACATTAATATACTGTTCTATGTGACATAAACTTTATTTCTCTTTGCTAAATATCTAGGAGGGAGATTATTATGTTATATAGAAAATGTACTTGTAACTTTATATAATATTACAAAAAGTGTTTTCCAAAGTGATTGTATTATTTCACATTCCCACCAGAGATGTATGAGAGTTCCAGTCACTTATATATTTTGTCCCTTCTTATTGGTTTATTTCCTTATTACTGAATTCTGAAAATTCTTTATATATTTTGGATACAAGTGCTTTATAAGATATATGTTTTGCAAATATTATCTTCCAGTCTGCCTCCTGTCTTGTCTTTTCATTCTTTTCTTTTTTTTTTTTTCAGTCAGAGTCTCATTCTGTGACCCAGACTAGAGTGCAGTGGCACACTTACAGCCACCACAGCCTCAACCTGCTGGGCTCAGGCGATCCTTCCACTTCAGCCTTCCAAGTAGCTGGAACTACAGGTGCATGCCACCACAAGTGGCTAATTTTTTTTTAACTATTATAGAGATGAGGTCTCGCCATGTTGTCCAGGTTGGTCTCGAACCTGTGGGCTCAGGCAATCCTCTCGCCTCTGCCTCCCAAAGTCCTGGGATTACAGGCATAAGCCTATGTGTCCAGCTCTTTTCATTCTCTTAAGAGCAACTTTCAAACAACAGAAGTTTTAAATTTTTATGAAATCTAATTTATTCAACATTTTTCTTTTATAAACTGTGCTTTTGATTCTCTCATCTGAGAAATGGTGCCTAACAGGTTGAAAAGATTTTCCTCTGTGTTTTTCTTTTAGAAATTTTTATAGTTTTAGATTTTATTCTCAGGTCCATGATCCATTCTAGTTAATACTTGTAGATATGCAAGGTATTTTGAAGTTCTTATTTATTTATTACTTTTGCTTATGAATGTATTCAGTGTCATTTGTTGAAATGATTATCTTTATTCCATTAAATTGCCTTTATAACTTTATCCAAAAAAATCACTTGGCATATATGAGTATGTGGGACTATTCCTCTTTCTGTATTCTATTTCATTGATCAATGTGCCTCACCTTTTGCCAGTATCATAGTCTCACTTTGTTTTGGTTTGGGTTTTTTGAGTCAGAGTCTTACTCCGTTGCCCAGATTGGAGTGTAGTAGCACAATCACAGCTACTGCAGCCTTGACCTCTTGGGCTCAGGTGATCCTTTTGTCTCAGTTTTCCAAGTAGCTGGGACTACCGGCACACACAACCATGCCCGGTTAATTTTTTAAAATGTGTTGTAGAGACCGTGTCTCACCATATTCCCCAGGATGATCTTGAACTCCTGGGCTCAGACAATTCTCTTGCCTCAGCCCGGCAAAGTGCTGAGATTTCAGGTGTGCGCCACTATGTCCAGCCCCACACTGTCTTAACTAATTACTGTAGATTTGTAATAAATCTTGAAATCAGGAACTCTGAGTATTCCAACTTTGCTCTTGTTTTTCAAAATTGATTTGGCTATTCCAGTTCCTTTGCTTTTCCATCTAAATTTTAGAATCAGCATGGTGAATTCTGCTGAGATTTTGACAGACTTTGATTGAAATTACATTAGAGCTATAGACCAATTTGGAGATAATGTATACACACACACACACACACACACACACACACACACAGGCTTAAAATAACAGAAACTTATTTATTTTTCACAGTTCTGGGGTCTATAAATCCAAAATCCAGGAGATAGTAGTATGCTGACAGCATAAAAAAAGCCTTTGATTCTGTAAATATAATACAATAGTTCCTCAATATCCATAGGCAGTTGATTCCATTGGTCTCAAAGGATACCAAAATCCATGGATGCTCAAGACTCTTATATAAAATAGCATTGTATTTGCATATAACCTATGCATATCCTCCCCTATACTTCATTTTACCTTTATTTATGTCTTTTTTTCTTTTTTAGTTGGAGTTTCACTCTGTTGCCCAGGCTGGAGTGCAGTGGCACACTCATGGCCTCCCCAGCATCAACCTGCTGGGCTCCAGTGATCCTTCCACCTCAGACTTCCAAGTAGCTGGAACTACAGGCACACACTACCATGCCCAGCTAATTTTTGATTTGCTGTAGAGATGAGGTCTTGCCAAGTTGCTCAGACTGGTCTTGAACCCATGGGTTCAGGCAGTTCACTAGCCTCAGCCTCCCAAAATGCTGAGATTACAGGCTGAGCCACCGAGCCTGACCTATTTAGGTCTTTTATTGAGAAATACTAGCTCACATGCTTATGGAGTACACAGGTTTGTTACATGCATAGAATATGTATGATCAAGTCAGGGTATTTGGGAAAGCCATCACCTTGAGTATTTACTATTTCAGTGTGTTGATAACATTTCAAGTCCCCTCTTCTAGCTATTTTGAAATACATAAAATATTGTTGCAAAGTATGTCACTCTTTTTTTCTGGGGAACATTAGAACTTATTTCTTCTATCTAACTGTCATTTTGTACCCATTAACAAACCTCTATTCATTCCCTCCCTCTCTTTCCAAGCCTCTGGCATCTATAATTCTATTCTCTACATCCATGAGATCAAGTTTTTAGCTTCCACATATGAGTTAGAATATGCATGCAGAATTTGTCTTTCTGTGCCTGGCTTATTTCACTTAACATATTGACCTCCAGTTTCATCCATGCTGTTGTAAATGCCAAGGTTTCATTCCTTTTTATGGTTAAATAGTATTCCATTGTATATATGTACCACATTTTCTTTTTGTTTTGTTCTGTTTGTGTTTGTTTGTTTGGTTTTGAATTGGAGTCTCACCCTATTGCCCAGGCTGGAGTGCAGTGGCACACTCACTGCAGCCTTGACCTGGTAGGCTCACGTGATCTTTCTGCCTCAGCCTTCCAAGTAACTGGAACTACAGGTGCATGCTACCACCCCTGGCTTATTTTTTTTTAATTTATTGTAGAGATTGCTGTAGAGATGAGGTCTTGCCAAGTTGCTCAGACTGGTCTTAAACCCATGAGCTTAGGCAACCCTCCCACCTTGGCCTCCCAAAGTGCTGAGAGTACCGGCTTGAGCCACCACGCCCAGCCTATACCACATTTTCTTTACCAGTTTGTCCACTGATGGACACTTAAGCTGATTCCACAACTTGGAATGTAAATAGGGCTGCAATAGGCCTATGAATGCAGGTATCCCTTTGATATAGTGATTTCATTTTTTTGAATAAATACCCAGTAGCGAGATTTATATTCCCATATATATACCAATATACATCAATATCTGGTGCATACATACCAAATATATACCAATATAAATTCCACCACAGCTAGATCATATGGTAGTTCTTTTTTGTTTGTTTGTTTAGAAATCTGCACGCTGTTTTCCATAGTGGTTGTGCTAATTTACATTCCCACCAAGAGCATAGAAAAGTTCACTTTTATCTGTGTACTCACCAGCAACTCGTTTTGTTTTGTTTTGAGTTTCTGTCTTTTTACTAATAGGCATTCCAACTGGAGAGAGATAATATTTCACTGTAGTTTGGATTTGAATTTCTCTGATTATTAGGAATTTTGAATGTTTTTCATACATCAGTTGGTCATTTGTATGTCTTTTTTTAAAAAAAAAATCTATTCAGATCCTTTGCTTACTTTCAAATTAGACTTTTTTGGTGTTTTCTTAAAAGTTGTTTGAGTTTCTTGTATATTCTATATATGTCTTGTTGGGCGAGTAGTTGGCAAATATTTCCCCCCATTCAACAGGTTATCTCTTCACTGTGTCAATTATTTCTTTACTGTACTGAAGCTTTTAGTTTAATACAGTCCTGTTTGTCTATTTTCATTACTGTTGTCTCTGCTTTTGAGGTCTTAATCACAAAATCTTTACCTAGACCAATGTCATAGAGTGTTTCTCCTATGTTTTCTTCAAGTAGTTTTATAGTGTCATGGCTTTTGTTTAAGTCTTTAATCTATCTTGGGTTGACTTTTGTATATGGTGAGAAATAGGGACCCCATTTTATTCTTCTGTATATGGTTGCCCACTTTTCCCAGCACCACTTATTGAAGACAGTGTCTTTCCTCAATGTATATTTGTGGCAACTTTATCAAAGACCAGTTGGCTGTAAATAAGTGGACTTATCTCTGGGTTCTCTATTCTGTTTCTTGGTCTCTGTGTCATTTGTCTATTTTTATACCAATGCCACGCTGTTTGTTTACTATAGCTTTGCAATATGTTTTGGAGTCAGGCAGGATGATCCTCCAGCTTAGGATTGTTTCTTCTATTTCTGTGAAAAATGATATTGATATTTTGATAGGAATTGCATTGAATCTGTAGATTGCTTTAGGTAGTATTGTCATTTAACAATATTAATTATGAAGAAAATGGAAAGATCAAAAGTTAACAGGCTAACAAATCACCCAAGGAAGCTGGAAAAGCAAGACCACCAAAACCCTAACTTAAGCAGAAGAATCCAGATCACCAAAATAAAAGCCGAAATTTGGGACATAGAAGACAAAAAGATGATACAAAAATATCAATGAAACCAAAAGCTGTTTTTTAGAAAGGATATACAAGATTGATGGACCCCAAGCTAGAATGACCAAGAGAAAAAGTCTGAATAAATACAATCAGAAACACAAAAGATGAAGTCACAACTGACCCTGAAGAAATACAAAAGATTATCAAAGATTACTATGTACAACTGTATGGAAACAAACTCGAAAACCTAAATGAAATGGAGGACTCTCTTACATCACACAACCTCCCCAGGTTGAAACAAGAAGAAATTGAGACCCTAAATAGATCAAAAATACAGGAAATCGGCTATGTCATTAAAAAACTACCTACAAAAAAAAAAAAAAAAAAACCCTGGACCAGAAGACTCTCCAGCAGAATTCTATAAAACATACAAGGAGGAGCTGATACTAATCCTACTGAAAGTATTCCAGGTAATAAAGAAAGATGGAACTCTCCCCAAATCATTTTATGAAGCTAACATCACATTGATACCCAAACTGGGTGAAGATTTGACAAGGAAAGAGAAATACAGGCCAATATCCTTGATAAATATAGATGCTAAAATTCTCAAGATTCTAGCAAACCAGATCCAACAACACATCTCAAAAATCATCCACCATGACCAAGTAGACTTCATCCCCAGGATGCAGGGCTGGCTCAACATTCACAAGACCATAAACGTAATTAAATACATCAACAGATGTAAAGACAAAAACCACATGATTATATCATTAGACGTGGAAGATGCTTCTGATAAAATCCACACCCCTTCTTGATAAAAACCTGTGAACATCTAGGCATAGATGGACCATACCTCAAAATAGTGAGAACCATCTATTAGAAACCCACAGCCAACATACTGCTAAACAGACAAAAATTGGAACCATTTCCTCTGAAGACCAGAACAAGACAAGGATGCCTTCTCAACGTTCCTGTTCAACATAGTGTTAGAAATCATAGCTAGAGTAATCAGACGAGAAGGAAATCAGGAGTATCCAAATAAGAAAAGAAGTTATCACTCTTTGCAGATGATATGATTTTATACCACAGAAACCCAAGAGAATCTGTCAAAAACCTCCTTGCCCTGATAAAGGACTTTGGCAAAGTATACAGTAGCATTTCTATGCATCAACAATAAACAAACAGAAACCCAAATATAAAGCACAATCCCATTCACAATAGCCACCAAAAAAATGAAATACCTTGGCATCTTCCTAACCAGAGATGTGAAAGACCTTTACAATGAAAACTACAAAACACTGCTCAAGTAAATCAAAAATGACACAAACAAATGAAAAATATTCCATGCTCATGGATTGGAAGAATAAACATTGTTAAGATGTCCATTCTACCCAAGGCAATTTGGAGATTTAACACAATACCCATTAAATTACCAGCAGCATTCTTCTCAGACCTGGAAATGAAAATACAGGAATTTATATGGAAACATAAATGACCATGAATAGCCAAAACAATCCTCATCAAAAAAAAAAAAGCAGGAGGTATCAGACTCACAGACTTTAAACTGTATTACAAAGGTACAATAATCAAAACAGCCTGGTATTGCTACAAGAGAAGGTATATAGACTAATGGAAGAGGATAGAGATGCCAGAAGCAAAACCTCAATTTCTCAACCAACTCTTCTTCAACAAAGCCTCCACCACCAACCACTGGGGTGAGGAGAACCTATTCAGTAAATGGTGTGGGGATAACTGACTGACTACATGCAGAAGATTAAAAAGACCTCTACCTATCACCATACACAAAAGTCAACTCTAAATAGATCAAAGACCTAAAAGTAAAACCTCAAAATATAAGAACCTTAGAAAATGCAGGAGAACCCTTATGGAAATTGGAAATGGCAAGTAATTTCTGATCAAAACCCCAAGCACCCATGCCATACGAGATAAGATAGATAAGTGGGACCTCATCAAACTGACAAGCTTCTGCAAAGTCAAAGAAACCATTGAGAGAGCAGGGAAACAGCCCACTGAATTGGCAAAAATGTTTGCCAACACTATGTCTGAAAAAGGCGTAACATATAGGATCAACAAAGAACTCAAACATGCAGAAAAGAAAAAAATAAACAGCCCCATTACAAAGTGGGAAAAAGATATGAATTGGCACTTCTCAAAAGAAGACATACGAGCAGCCAACAGGTACATGAAAAAATACTCAGCCTCACTAGTCATCAAATAAATGCAAATTAAATCCTCACTGAGATACCACCTAACTCCAGTCAGGATGACCATCAGCAATAACTCAAAAAACAACAGATGTTAGAGAGGATGTGGGGAAAAGGGAACACTTCTTCACTGTTGGTGGTAGTGTAAACTAGTACAACCTCTGTAGAAAACAGTTTGGCAATTCCTAAAAGGTCTAAAAATCAACCTTCCATATGACCCCACAATCCCCTTACTGGGAATATACCTGAAAGAACTCAAATCACAAAGTGAAAAAGATACCTACACATGCATTTTTATTGCAGCATTGTTCACAGTAGCAAAAACATGGAGCCAACCATGCTGCCCATCGAAAGAGGACTAGATAAAAAAATGTGGTACACATATACAATAGAATATTATGCAGCCATGAAGGACAAAATCATGATCTTTACAGCAATTTGGAGGGATTTAAAGTCTATAATACTGAGTGATCTAACACAGAAGCAAAGAACTGAGTATCACAATTATCATAATACTATAAGAAAAGGGTTGTCAGTAGTGGGATTCTACCAGGGTAGTAGGGCACATTTCATCAACAAGGGTACCTACATAATCATCTGTATACTTAACCCTGAATTGTACCCCACATCCTTAAAATAATTTTTTTTAATTCAGAAAATACTGATCTAAATGACTGATTGAAAATATATTGCCATGTGTTCACATTGTGTGTATAAGAGTTGTTTTGTTGAATTATTGCACAACGATTTGAGTGTTTAATACCTGATGACTTAAAGAAACAATATTGTGTCCTTCTGCAGTGACAAGTCTTCCCTCACTGACTTAGCAGAGTACTGTGGTATGTACTTTTGCCCCAATATTTCATACTATGAAATAAATCTCAGATGGAGCAAATATCCAATGGGGGAGAAAATAAACTGTAAAATTACTTGGGGGAAAAAAACCAATATTAATTATTCTAATCCATTGGCACAGGATGTCTTTCCATTTGCTTGTGTCCTCTTCAATTTCTTTGATCTGTGCTTTGCAGTTTTCCATATAGAGATGTTCAACCTCCTAGTTTATTCCCAAGGTTTTGTGTGTGTGTGTGTGTGTGTGTGTGTGTGTGTGTGTGTGTGTGTGTGTGTAGGGTGATAATTATAAATGAGATTGCCTTCCTGATTTCTTTTTGGCTATTTCATTATTGGTGTGTATTTGAATGTCTAAATCTCTTGCTAGATTTAGGAAGTTTTCATCTATTATTTTGTTGAATAGGTTTTTTGAAACTTTTTGTTCTCTTTTTGCCTTTTGGGATATGAATAATTCATATATTTTATCCCTTTATTGTGTCTCATATATCGTGAAGGCTTTGTTCATTCCTTTTAATTGTTAATCTTTATTTTTGTCTGACTGGTTTATTTCAAAAGGCATGTCTTCAAGTTCTGATATTATTTCTTTTGTTTCATCTAGTCTTTTTTGTTTAAGCCTTCAAATATATTTTGTATTTTACCAGTGAATTCTTCAGTTTCAGAATTTGTTTGGTTCTTTTCTATGTTGCCTATTTAGTAAATTTCTCATTCATATCAGTATTGTTTTTCTGGTTTTATGTATTATATTTAAGAGTTCTCACTGAGCTTCTTAAAAGTTGATAATTTAAATTATTTATCCAGGAGTTCAAGAATTTCTTTTTGATTGGGATTTGTTGCAGAATTATTGTGTTCTTCTGGAGGTATATTTGCTTGTATTTTCATGTTTCTTATGTCTTTACATTGATATCTGCACATCTGGTATAACAGTCACTTCTTTCAATGTTTTGAATTTGCTTTCCTGGGGGAGGGCTTTTTCCTGAAGATGTATATATGGTGTTGGTTGCATAAGACCCTTTGGCTCTGATTCTTGGTATATGCAGTAGTGTAGTTTCTGTATGATTTCCCTAGCAGAAAAGAGTGTTAGTGTCAGTGTCTGTGATTTCCTCAGTGGGTTAGGGTGGTAGCAGCCGTAAGCTGAGTGTGCCTGTCCTTGGGCCTTTGGATGGCATATGATAGAACTGGTGTTAGTGGTTCCAGGCAACTCAGTTCTTAGGCCTCAAGATAACTTGCTTGGTTGCTGATAATAGGGGTAGTGGTGGACAGGTTCTCAAGCCCCTGAGAAGTTGGCATGGAGTGGGCAATGGCAGTATCAGTTGCAAGACCTTCTGGGTCCTGAGTGGTACATTCTTGTGTTAGTGGTGACTGTAATGGACTGGGCATACTTGTCCCCAGGCTCCTAGGTAACACTTGGGGGTGTGTATTACCAGTAGTGTTGACAGCAGGCTGGGTGGCCAGGTCTTTAAGTTCCTGATGGGAGCACACAGATGCCACAGGTAGTAGAATGGGTGGAGTGATCTCCAGGTTCTTAGGCAGTATGCTGAGCCTCTGGGGTGGTGGTGCAGGGCTGGTCTGACCTCAGGTCCCTGGTGTTATAAACTGTAGTAGACAGGTTGAGGTAATCTGTGGCAGTGGTTGTGGAAAATCTGACTGCAAGGCTCATGCTAGAGCACAGTTTGTGCTGTTGGCATAGATAGAGTTGCTTTCAGCACTCCTCTGCAGGCAACTGTGAATCTGGGAAGTACATACTTCATCTCAGGCAATAGCAGTGGCCCCAGTGGTGTGTGTGGGGAGCTTGTATCTGAGATGCACAATAGAGTACAGCGGTCATGCTCCTGGTGTGAGCAGGGTTGGTACTTACAAGCACAAACGGAGCTCTCTGGTTCTGGGTTGCACTTGCTTTAGCTCCTGGCTTCAGCAGCTACTGCAGTGTTGTGCAGAGGGGTGAAGGATTTTGTTCTTTGTGCACAGCCTCAAACACAGAGGCCACACCACTAGTGGAGAGCACCCCATTTTTTTGGGACCTAGAACTGTCTCCTGAGGAGGCCAAGAGTTGATGAAAGGGAAGGACACTCAGTAAAGCCCTAAGTATTCTCCCAAATCTGGATTGGTGAGAAAGACACCATTTTTGTGCCTGGGGTCCATTGTCACAGCAACAGCAACCGTTGCAAGCACTACAGTTTCTGCCCAGAGACAAAGCTGCTTACTCTGGAGTAGGGAAGGGGCCTCCTTCCCACAGCTGGAGCAGGGTAGGAGTGTGGAGATTGCCCCAGGATTTGGAATGAGACCTAGGCTCATCCCAGCCTGTGGCTGGGAGCAACAGGGGATGCCCCAAAGTCACATTTCCCTCCCAAAGAGACAGGCTGCCAGGGTCAGCTCTTCAACCTAGAATTGGTCTCTGTGTGCTAATGTCTGGGCACCCCACCCTGCCTGACCCTTCCAGGCGATAGTGGCAAGAGGCTCCAGCAATACCAAAGAACATCCAGAATAACAGCCTAATCAACAGGAGGCTAGCTGGAGGCCAGCTCTCACACTCTGGAGCCTTCTTCCCAAGCAGAAGGAGAGATGTCGTAGTCATGGTTTCTCATGAACAGCAGATCCTGCAGCCAACATCAGTTTTGCAACCTGGAACTCTTCAGCAAGCACCACTGTTAAGAACACTAATCTCCCTCTTGGACTAACTGGGGTAGTATATCTCAGTTATACTGAGGAAAAGGAGGCCCACCCACTCCTACGTATTTGGAAAAGCAGTCTGAGTGGCAGAAGATCAGCAGGAGGAACCCCACCTCTCTGAACTTGAACAAGCAGCCTGAGTGACAGGACAGATTCTGATCCCATGGTTTTTCCTGGGTAATGAGGCCTGAAGTCAAAGTCAATTCCATGAACCAAAATCAAGCTGCAGGTGTCATTGTAGGACACCACAACCTGCTCCTCAACTCTGTCAGTACCAAGGAACAGGAGGCCCCATTTCTATACATCTGGTATAGAATTTCTAGACATCTTAGTAGCCTAAGATTCCCCACCTTTCCTAGACAGCAATCCATGTACAATGAAGCTACCTGTGTACCACACCCTAACATACCCAGTCAGCTGGAGTAAGGAGTAAGAATCTCAGCCACCCCTTCCAGTGGGGGTAGAGTCCTTGGTGCTGTGCTTCTCTCTCTGCTCAATGCCTAGACATATCCCTAGGTACTTGGAGCTCCCACTCTTCTAGACTAGAAGCTTAGGTCACCCTTCCCTTCCAGAGAACTTGAGGAAGCAGAGGTCCCCTAATACCTCACCAACACCCATCTCTGGGCACTTGGAAACCACCCACCAGACTCAGCCTCAGAACAGATGCTTGTACTTGACATTGGTGGACCTGTAGGTGGGCCTGTCTGGTTTGGTCCTGTCCAATTCTGGTTCTCCCCTCTCCAGAGTTAAACTGGGAGCACAGATCATAGTGGACTCTGAAGATGAGCTCACTGCTGAAATAACAGAGCACTTCTTCTAGTAAACAAGGATCAAATAAATACCCACTCATATCCACAGTAGCCAGCTTTTACCCACAGGTGCCACCTGCTGGCCTGGAGGTTAAATGATGCATCACAACAGATAATTTGTTGATACCAGCATACACTATTGAGGAGCAAGGTAAGCCTCCTGAGACCCCCCCATCCTAGCCTCACAGGAAGGAATGGGCCAGCCCACACCCCCACTATGGCACTATTACAACCAACACCTGGGAAAGCCTACATACACCAGCTATCTGTATGAAAGTACCTCATACAGATTAGCTGCCATTGTTCATCCAGATAAGAAAAAACCAGAGAAACAACTCTGAAAATTATTTTTAAAAAGCATTACACCCCTCCAAAGAGACTCACCAATTATTCGACAACAGTACCTAACCGCAATGAAATCTCTGAAATGTGAGATAATGAATTCAAAATATTGATTATAAAGAGGATCAACAAGGTGCAAGATAAAGCTGAAAACCAACACAAAGAAATTTGCAGAAAAATTCAGGGGGTGAAAAGAGAGATTGACAACATTAACAAAACCCAAACAGAAATAAAAGAACTCAATAGAAGAGATACAAAACAAGTACAAAGCTATAGCAGTAGGCTAGAACAAGTGGAGGAAAGACTCTCAAAGACAGAAGACAGATTTTTTTTAACTAACTCAATCAGACAGAAATAAAGAAAAAATAATCAAGAAGAATGAGCAGAAAAGAGATTGAGATGTTGATGTGAGGCAGCTACAGTGCATTTCTCCCATAGAGTAAACCAAGATAGAGTTTCCTCAGCAACCAGAGAGGAATGGATCTAGCTGCATGACCCACAAGTCTCCAAAAGAGTGATAATAACTGCTTAGAGCAAGGAAGAAGAAAAAAATCCACTGACCTGGTTTTGAACTGGCTGGACTCTTGCCTGTAACCAGAGTCCACCATAGCATCTGGTTGCAGTGGGGAAGGTGAGTGAGGGGAATTCAGGAGGTCTGTGCTCCTGCTGCAAACTTCCAAGTCTCCCTGAACCTTGTGGGACCCCAGTCCCTCATGAGAAACTACCTTTTCCACAGCCAAACTCTACTGTGGAGTGATACAAGAAAAAAATCTTTGAGCAGTGCCAGTCACCACTTCCTAGGAACTCAACCCTTGCAGGGTGGAGCAGCTACTGTCCAGCTAGCTTGGGAAGGAACAGGACTCAAGGGCAGACTCCAAGGCTGCAGACAGTTCCTAACTGGGTGGACTACCTGAGAACACCTGGAAGCCCTGAAGGCAGCTGCACCTTGACATTCAGATCACAGATTTCCTGAGGCCAGGGTAGGACCCAGGTGGGATGGATTGCCATAGCAACCCCTGACTCCCCTTGTGAACTCTTCTGTTTCTGCTCTGCAAAACAGCATTACCCCAGTGGCTAGGACTTCTTCCTAATCCCCACTGGGATAACTAAGAGTGCACACTTGTGGATTATTTCAGCTGCTTTCCCCTGCACTCTCCTGAAAAGCTCAAAACAGAGAACTTGGGAAATTTCAGAGCCGTTCATCAGTCTAGGCTAGCTAGGCACTTCCTTGAAGCAACACTTGCCAAGGAGAACCCCTATATCAGCCATTGATCAATCAGCTGGATTTCTTTCTAAAGCACTACCTCCTTGACAGAATATAGCCCACCAAATCAGATACAATACCTCAGCTTTGGGGAAGGCCTGATCCCAAATGCCAGCTAACAATACTATCCAAGCCACTGTGGCCACTCAGGACACTCTGAGCCAGTGCAAGTACATAGCACAGGGCTGCCACAGCTAGCAAATGAGAAACTAACCACCCCAAGGCTATATATAATCAAGGGAACCTTACAGTGCCTAAATCAGCCCCCTGCCAATCTTAAATTTAAAAAAATAGTCTTCCCAAATGAGAAGGAACCAGAAAAATCATTCTGACAATATGAAAAAAACAGAGTTCTCCAACACCAACTCTTCAGCAATAAATCCTAACCAAAACAAAATTGTTGAAATTCTAGACAGAGAATTCAAAAGGTTGATGATAAAATTAATCAATGAACTTTGGGAAGAAAAAAAAAAAAACCAACATAGAAAAATTAAAAGAACTATTCAGGATATGGATAAAAAATTCTCCAGCCAGACACTTAAAAAAACTGTGAAATTTTGGAAATGAAAGAAGCAGTTAGGGAAGTACAAAATTCAGTGGAAAGTATTAACAGTAGACTAGAACAAGGAGAAGAAAGGATCTCAGAACTTGAAGACAGTGCTTTGGAATTAACCAAATCAGACAGCAAAGAAAAGGAGAATCAAGAATAGAACAAAGTCTCCAAGAAATGTGGGATTATGTAAAATGTCCAAACCTAAGAATCATAAGTGCTACTGAGATAAGAAAGAAGAGAAAGTAACAGGTCTGGAAAACCTATTTGAGAGAATAATGAAAGAAAGCTTCCCTGGCCTTGCCAGAGATCTAAACATCCAGATACAATCAGCCCAAAGAACTCCCAAAAGATTCATTGCAAAAACGTCATCCACAAAACATATATTCACCAGACTATGCAGAGTTAACGTGAAGGAAATAACTGTAGAAGAACTGAGACAAAAGCATCAAATAACTTACAAAGGTAAATCTATCAGACTAATAACAGACTTCTCAGAAGAAACCCTACAGCCATTAGGGACTGGGGTCTCATCTTCAATCTCCTCAAACAGAATAACTGTCAGCCAAAGATTTTGTATCCCACAAAACTAAATGAAAGAGAAATGAATACCATTGCAGGCAAGCAAACACTAAGGGAATTTATGAACACTGGACTGAATTTGAAAGAAATACTGAAACAAAAGGTTTTAAATACTGAAACAAAAGGTTGACATACACCAGTATGACAATGCTGGAAATTATAAAGTTCATAAGCCATATGGAACACCAACACAATAGAGAAAATGAATAAATAAAGCAACCAGATAACAACCAGCATGGTAAGTAGAGTAGGACATTACTTATCATTATCAACTCTTAATGTAAATGGTCTCATTGTCCTACTAAAAATATATAGACTGACAAAATAGATTTTTTAAAAAATACCAAGTATCTGCCGCCTTCAGGAGATCCACTTAACTCATAAATGTTCCTATACAAGGTAAAGGGGTGGGAGAAAATATTCCACACAAATGGAAACCAAAAGCAGGAGTAGCCATTCTCATGTCAAATAAAATAGACTTTATATTAACAACAGCACAAAAAAGACAAAGATGGCTATTATATTATGATAAAGAGATCAATTCAACAAGGAGACATAATTTTAAATGTATACATACCTAACACAAGAGCACTCAGATTTATAAAATAAATTCTACTAGACCTTAAGAAAGAGAGAGACAGCAATACAATAATAGTGACTTTAACACTCCACTGACAGCAATAGACAGATCATCAAGGCAGAAAGAAAAAAAAACCCCATTGAAGTTAAACAAGACTCTATGGAAAATGGAACTAACAAACATCTACAGAACATTCCATCCCAAAACTACAGAATATACTTCTTTTTCTCTCACCAGCACAGAGCATTCTCCAAGATAGACCATATGATAGGCTACAAATCAAGTCTCAACAAATTCAAAAAAATCAAAATTATATTAAGCAACTTCTCAGACCACAGTGAAATAAAATTAGACATTAACTCCAAGTAAAACTCATAAAAACAAACAAAATCATGGAAGTTAAACAATTTGCTCAAGAATGATCCTTGGGTAAAAAAAATGAAATCAAGAAGGAAATTTTAAAATTCCTTGAAACAAATGACAACAATGAAACAAGTTATCAAAACCTCTGGCATACAGTCAAAGCTGTGCTCAGAGGAAATTTTAGCACGTAAGGCCTACATGAATAAGACAGAAAGATCACATTTTGACAACCTAATATCACACTTCAAGGAACTAGAAAAACATGAACAAACCAAACCCAAAGCTAGCAGAAAAAAAAAATAACAAATATCAGAGCAGGACTCGATGAAATTGAAAAGTTTTTAAAAATACAAAGAATCAATGGGGAAAAAAATGTTTCTTTGAAAAGATAAACAAAATTAATAGACCACTAACTCGATTAAGAAGTGAAGAGAGAAGACTCAAATTAGCTCAATCAGAAATGAAAGAGAAAACATTAAAACTAATAAAAGAGAAATTCAAAAGATCATCCAAGACTATTATGAACACTCTATGCAAACAAACTAGACAATCTAGAGGAAATGGACAAATTATTGGAAACACACAGCCCTCCAATTTTGAATCGGGAAGAAATAGAAGCTGTGAACAGACCAATAACAAGTAGCAAGATTAAAACAGTAATTAGAAGTCTCCCAACAACAACAACAAAGCCCAGGACCTGATGGACTCACAGTTGAATTCTATCAGACTTTCAAAGAAGAACTGGTACCAATTTTACTGATGCTATCCCACAAGATCAAAGAGGAGGGAATCCTCCCTAACACATTTTATGAGGCCAGTATCACTCTGATACCAAAGCCTGGAAAGTCACAACGAAAAAAGAAAACTACAGATCAATATCCCTTATGAACATAGACATAAAAATCCTCAACAAAATATTAGCAAGCCCATTCAACAGCACATAAAAAAAGTAATACCCCATGACCCAGTGGGTTTTATTCCAGAGACATAAGGGTGGTTCAACATATGAAAGCCAATAAACATGATCCACTACATAAACAGAATTAAAAACAAAAGTCATTATCATTTCAATAGATGCAGAAAAGGAATTTGATAAAATCCAGCATGTCTTCATAATAAAAACTCTCAGCAAAGTAGTATAGAGGGAAAAGTTCTCAAAATTATAAAAGCTATATACAACAATCCCACAATGGATGTTTTCTTGAACAAAGAAAAGTTAAACACATTCCCCCTGGAAAAAGTCAAGGATGCCAACTTTCACCACTCCTATTCAACATAGTACTGGAAGTCCTAGCCAGAACAATCAGGCAAGAAAAAGAAAAGAAAGTATTCAGATTGGAAAAGAAGAAATCAAATTATCTCTGTATACTGACAATATGATCTTATACCTAGAGAACCCTGAAGACTCCTTCAAAGGACTCCTGGACTTGATTAAAGAATTCAGTAGGCCAGGCCCGGTGGCTCAGCCTATAATCCCAGCACTTTGGGAGGCCAAGGCAAGTGGATTGCCTGAGTCTGTGAGTTTGAGACACACCTGGGCAACTTGGCGAGACTTCGGCTCTACAATAAATCCAAAATTAGCCGGGCTTGGTAGCGCGCGCCTATAGTTCTGGCTACTTGGAAGGCTGAGGCGGAAGAATCACCAGAGCCCAGCAGGTTGAGGCTGCAGTGGCCGGGAGCATGCCACTGCACTCCAGTCTGGGCACCAGAGTGAGACTCCAACTCAAAAAAAAAAAAAAAAAAGAATTCAGTACATTTTCAGGATACAAAATCAACACACAAATCAGTGGCACTGCTATACAACAATAGAGATCAAGCTGAGAATCAAATAAAGACCTCAATTTCATTTACAATTACAGCCAAAAAACTAATGTACCTAGAAATATATTTAACCAAGGAGGTGAAAGATGGAGAACTATGAAACTCTGATGAAAGAAACTGTACAGGACACAAACAAATGGAGAAACCCCGTATGCTCATGGATTGGAAGACTCAACATTATTAAAATGATCATATTACCCAAAGTATTCTACAGATTCAATGTGATCTCTATCAAATTACCAATGTCATTTTTCACAGAATTAGAAAAAAACAATCCTAAAATTCACATGGGGGAAAAAAAAAGACAAAAACAGGCAGAATAGCCAAAGCAATCCTAAACAAAAAGAGCAAAGCTGGAGTCATCACATTACCTGACTTCAAATTGTACTATAGGGCTGTAGAACCCAAACAGCATGGTACTAGTTTAAGAGCAGACACACGGACCAATGGAACAGAATAGAGAATCCAGAAATAAACCCAAAAACCTACTACTAACTAATCTTTGACAAAGTAGACAAAAACATACACTAGAGAAAGACTACCCTATTCAAAAAGTGGTACTGGCATGGCTACATGTAGAAAAATAAAATTGACCCCCATCTCTTTCCATATACAAAAATTAACTCAAGATGGATTAAAGACTTAAATGTCAGACCAGAAACCATAAAATTCTGGAAGAAAATCCAGGAAAAACAATTATGGACATCAGTCTTTTAGCAAAGAATTTATGGCTAAAACCCCAAAAGCAAATGCAACTAAAACAAAAATAAATAAGTGGGACTTAACCAAACTAAAAAGCTTCTGCACAGCAAAAGAAATAATCCACAGAGCAAATAGGCAACCTAAAGAATGGGAGAAGACAGTCACAAACCATATATCTGACAAAGGATTAATATCCAGAATCACCGGGCTCGGTGGTTCAACCTGTAATCCCACACCTTTGGGAGGCTGAGGTGAGTGGATTGCCCGAGCCTATAGGTTCGAGACCCACCTGAGCAGGCGAGACCTCATCTCTACAATAAATCAAAAAAATTAGCCGGGCGTGGTAGCGCGCGCCTGTAGTTCTGGCTCCTTGGAAGGCTGAGGTGGAAAGATCGCCGGAGCCCAGCAGGTCGAGGCTGCAGTGGCCGGGAGCGGCCACTGCACTCCAGTCCAGGCAACAGTGAGACTCCAACTCAAAAAAAAAAAAAAAAAATCCAGAATCTACAAAGAACTCAAAAAGCAAGAAAAAATAAATAGCCCCATTAAAAAGTAGGCAAATCACATGAGTAGACCTCATTCAAAAGAAGATATACAATGGCCAACAAAAATATGAAAAAAATGCTGAATATCACTTATAGTCAGGGAAATGCAAGTTAAAGCCACAATGAGATACTACCTTACATCAGGCAGAATGGCCATTATTTGAAAATCAAAAATCAATAGATGCTGACATGTGTGAAGAAAGGGGAACACTCTTGGTGGGAGTGTAAATTAGTACAATCTATATGGAATTCAGTATGGAGATTACTCAAAGAACTAAAAGTAGATCTACCATTTGATCCAGTAATCACACTACTAGGTATCTACCCTAAGAAACAGAGGTTGCTATGTTTAAAAAATCTACACCCCCATGTTCATTGCAGCACAACTCACAATTGCAAAGATGTGGAATCAACCTAAATGCTCATTAGCTGACCAGTGGATAATGAAAATATGGCATATATACACCATGGAATACTACACAGCCATAAAAAAAAAAAAGAATGAAACCATGTCCTTTGCAGCAACATGGATGGAGCTGGAGATCAACATCTTAACTAAACTGACTCAGAAACAGAAAGCCAAATACCACATGTCCTCAGTCATAAGTGAGAGCTAAACAGTCACAAAGATGACATTGGGGGCACTAATAAGAGAGGAAGAAGAAGAGGAATTGGGTTTCAGAAACTACCTTTGGGGCACAATGTTCACTATATGGAAAATGGGCCATCTGAGACCCAATCCCCACCTCTACATAATATGTCCATGTAGCAAACATGCATGTATACCCCATAAATCTAAAATTTAAAAATTTTATTTTTCCAAAGAAGAAGAAGAATGAGCAAAGCCTATGAGAAATATGGGACTATGTAAAGTGACCAAACCTAGGTATACTAGGCATTCCAGAGGGAGAAGTTAAAGTAAAAGGTATGGAAAATACATTCTAGGAAATAACTTAAGAAAACTTCCCTGGTCTTCAGAGAAACCTAGACATCCATATACAAGAAGCCCAAAGAACTTCTGCAATAAACATCACAAGACTAACCTCACCAAGGAATATCATCGTCAGATTCTCCAAAGTCAATGTGATAGAAAATATCCTAAGAGCAGCAAGAGAGAAGTACTGAATCATGTATAAAGGAAAGGACATTAGACTAAAAGCAGACTTCTCAGCAGAAACCCCACAAGCCAGAAGAGAATGGAAGCCTATCTTCCATCTTCGTACAAGAAAAACAAAAAGTCAGCAAGAATTTTATATGTAGCCAAATTAAGCTTCAAAAACAAAGAAGAAATAAAGTTCTTTCCAAACAAACAAACAAACACTAAGGGAATTTGTTACCACTAAACCAGTTCTACATGAGATGCTCAAAGGAGTCTAAAGTTGGAAATGAAATGACAACTCTCACTATCACAAAAGATCTCAAAGATACAAAGCTCACAGTGCTTAGAAAGCAAGTGCACATTCAGATCTTTAAGTCAGCTAGCTTGCAACACTATGGCAAGAACAAAACCTCAAATATCACTATTAACTCTGAATGTAAATGGCCTAAATGCCCCACTTAAAAGAATTAGAGTGGTAAACCAGATGGAAAAAAAAACAAACCAAGAACCAACCATATGCTGCCTACAAGAGACCCACCTACTGGTCAAAGACAGCCACACTCAAAGCAAATGGGTGGAAAAAAGATATGTCCGGTGAATAGAAAACAAAAACGAACAGGAGCAGTCATCTTCATATCAGATCGCTCAGATTTTAAAGCAAAAATAGTAAAAAAAAGACAAAGACGGACATTATTTAATAACAAAAAGTGCCATTCAACAAGAAGATTTAACCATCTTAAACATATACACACTGAAATGCCTGAAGCAAACAATACTTGACCTTAGAAAACATATGGATAGCAATACCATAATACTGGGTGACTTTAACACCTCATTGACATCACTAGACAAGCCATTGAAGCAAAAAATTAACAAAGAAACACTGGAATTAAACTGGACTATAGACCCAAAAGACCTAACAGACTTCTACAGAACTTTCCACCCAACAGCTGCAGAATATACAATCTTCTCATCTCTGCATGGAATATTTTCCAAAATAGAACATATGCTTAGTCATAAAACAAGTCTCAATAAATTTAAAAACATCAAAAATATACCAAGTATCTTTCAGACTACAGTGTAACAAAATTAGAACTCAACACTAAGAGGAGCTCCCAAAACTACACTACTACATGAAAATGGAACAATTCACTCTTGAATGACCTTTGGATAAACAATGAAATTAAAACAGAAATTTGTCAAAACTAATGAAAATAGTGATATAACACCAAAACCTCAGGAACACAGCAAAATCAGTTCTGAGAGGAAAATTTATAGCATTAAATGCCAACATCAAAAAGACAGAAATTAATAGCTTCACCTTGCACCTCATGGTACTAGAAAAACAAGATCATCTAAACCTAAAGCTAGCAGAAGAAATAACAAAGATCAGAACTAAATGAGATTGAGGGCCAAAAAAGATAGAAAGGATCAATGAATCAAAAAGTTGATTTTTTGAAAGGATAAACAAACTGGCAGACCATTAGCTAAAATAACCAATAAAAAAAGAGAAAACTCAAATAAATTCAATCAGACATGACAGAGGTGACAAACAACTGACACCATAGAAATTAAAAGATCATCAGACACTACTATGAACACCTCTATTGCCACAAACTGGAAAACCTAGACAAAATGGATAGATTCCTGGAAACATATAACCTACTAAGACTGAACCAGGAAGAAATAGACATCCTGAATAGACCAATAATGAGCAATAAAATTGAATCTGTAAAAAAACAAAAACAAAAAACCTCCCAAAAATACAACAACAAAAACCTAGGTCCAGATAGATTCACAGCCAAATTTCATCAGACATACAAGGAAAAGCTGGTACCAATCTGAATTCAACAGTGTATTTTTTAAATTATCCATCATGACCAAGTGGGTTTTATTCTAGGGATGCAAAGATGGTTCAATATCCACAAACCAATGAATGTATTCCACCACATAAACAGAAGTAAAAATAAAAACAAAATAATCTCAACAGATGGAGAAAAGTCATTTCATAAAAATCCAATAACACTTCATAATAAAAACTTTCAAAAACCTGGGCATTGAAGGGACATATCTCAAAATAGTAAGAGCCATATATGACAAACTCACAGCCAACATCATACTTAACCAGGAAAAGTTGAAAACATTTCCCCTCAGAATAAGAATAAGACAGGGATGTCCATTCTCACCACTCTTATTCAGCAGCATACTGGAAGTTCCAGTAAGAACAATCTGTTAAGCGAAAGAAATAAAAGGCATCCAGATCAGCAAGGAGGAAGTCAAACTATCCCTGTTCACAGATGTCATAATTCTACATCTAGAAAACACTAAAGACTCCTCCAAGAAGTTTCTAAACCTGATAAATGTCTTTAATAAAATTTCAGGATAAAAACAAAAAACAGTGTACAAAAATGTGCAATATTTCTTTTTTCTTTTTTTTTTTTTTTGAGTTGGAGTCTCACTTTGTCACCCAGGTAGAAGAGCAAATAGCATGCTCTCGGCCACCACAGCCTCAACCTGCTGAACTCAGACAGTCCTTCTGCCTCAGCCTGCCAAGTAGCTGGAACTACAGGCATGTGCTACCATGCCTGACTAATTTTTATTTTGATTTGTTGTAGAGATGAGGTCTCACCAAGTTTCCCAGGCTAGTCTTGCACCCACAGGCTCAGGCAATCCTCTCACTTCAGCCTCCCAAAGTGCTGAGATTATAGGCATGAGCCACCATGCCCAGTCATCTGCACTATTTCTATACATTAATAATACTCAAGCCAAGTACCAAATCAATAGCTCAATCCTGTTCACACTAGCCAAACAAAAAAATAAAACCTAGGAATACACTTAAGAAGGTAAAATCTCTACAAGGAGAATTGCAAAACACTGATGAACGAAATCATAGTGACACAAACCAATTAAAGAAAATTCCATGTTCATTGATTGGAAGAATGAATATTGCTAAAAAGATCATACAGCTCAAAGCAATTTACAGATTCAATGCAATCCCGATAAAAATACCAACTTCATTCTTCACAGTTAGAAGAAAAAAAAGCTCAAAGCTTATATAAACCCGAAAAAGAGTCAGAGTAACCAAAGAAATTCTAAGCAAAAAGAACAATTGTAGAGGCATCACACTGCCTGACTTCAAATATGCTATAAGTCTACAGTAACTAAAACAGCATGGTACTGGTATAAGAGTAGACAGATAGACCAATGGAACAGAATAAAGAGCACAGAAGTGAAGTCATAGTCCTAAAACCAACTGATCTTTGACAAAGCTAATAAAAATAAACAGTAGGGAAAGGACACCATATTCAGTAAATGATGCTGGGAAAATTGGCTAGCCATAAGCAGAACAATGAAACTAGGCCCCTGTATGTCACCGTATACAAAAAAAATTAACTCAAAATGGATCAAACACTTAAATGTGAGACCTGAAACTATAAAATTCCTAGAAGAGGCCTTTGTCTTGCTAAACTATGGTGTGGCCATGTGTTCTTTGAGCTATGGCCAGGTTTTCTTAAGCTTTGACCCCCTCCCCTACCTTGGGAAGGTGAACCTCCTCTTTTATTCTCTCTCTAACTTACTTTATAAATAAACTATACTTTCGATCTAAAAAAGAAAAGAAAAACAAGGGTTGGAAGAAAAAAAAAATTCCTAGAAGAAAACCTAGGAAAAACAATTGGGCATTGCCTTAGGCAAATCATCTGTGACAAAGACCCCAAAAGCAATTGCAACAAAACCTAAAATAGACAAATGGGATTTAATTAAACAAAAAAAGCTTCTGCACAGCAAAATAACTAATCAACAGAATGAACCGAAACTCTACTGAATGGGAGAGAATATTTGCAAATTATGCTTCAGATAAAGGGCTAATATCCAGAATCTACAAGAAACTCAAACAACTCAACATGAAAAAGACAAATAACCTCATCAAAAAGTGGGCAGAGGGCATGAATAGACACTTCTCAAAGACACAAGCAGCCAAAAAGCATATGAAAAAATGTTCAACATCACTAATAATCAGAGAAGTGCAAATTAAAACCACAGTGAGATATTACCACACACGAGTCAGAATGACTATTATTAGAAAGTCAAAGAACAAGAAATGTTGGTGCAATTGTGGAAAAAAGAGAATGTTTATTCACTGTTCGTGGGACTGCAAACTAGTTCAGCCTGCACAGAAAACAGTATGAAGATTTCTCCAATAACTAAAAGTTGAATTACCATTTGACCCAGCAATTCCACTACTAGCAATCTACCCAAAGGAAAAGAAATCAATATTTGAGGAGAGTCTCCCTCCAAAATAGAATCTATTTATAAAAAAATTGTGTTTTTATTCTTATGTGTTTAAACTTCAGTCATCTTCAAAGCACTCTGTCTGATGCAATATACCTCTCAAGATGCTTTTTCCGCTACTCAGAACAGTTTTTGAACTTGTCTATTTGGATGCCTTTTAGAGTTTCTGCTGTTTTTTGTTTCATCTCTTCCACATTGGCAAAACTTTTCCCTTTAAGGACTTTTTTTCATTCAGGAAAACAAAAAAAGTCGTTAGGAGCAAGATCAGGCAAATAGGAAGAGTGGGATTCGGGGGTCGTGCCATATTTAGTCAAAAACTGCTGAACACGCAGTGCATTGCCTTGGTGGAAGAACCAGTCACCTGATTACCACAACTTAGGATATTGCTTCCACAAATTGTGATACAATCTTACAAAACTGCAGATAAAACTATGGTTGACAGCTTGATCTGGAGGTATAAGTTCTGAGTATACTACAGGGGCCTGACCTTCAAAAAATAATTCTGGTTTTTTTAGGGGGGTCCTCCTCATATAAAAAGATACCTCTGGCCGGGCTCGGTGGCTCAGCCTGTAATCCCGCGCCTTTGGGAGGCTGAGGTGA
>NW_007016620.1:120177-129804 GCF_000164805.1 Carlito syrichta
TACACCATGGAATATTATGTAACCATAAAAAAGAATGAAATCATGTCCTTTGTGACATTATGGATGGAGCTGGAGAACATCATTCTAAGTGAACTGACTCGGAAACAGAAAATCAAACACTGCATGTTCTCACTCATATGTGGGAGTTAAGTGGTCACAAAGATGAAAATATTAGACACTGAAGAAGACGCCAATAAGGGAGGAGGCTAAGAGGGGGTTAGGACTCAGAATTTACCTATACATACCATGTTTACTATCTGGGAAATGAGCCACCTAAGACCCAATCCTTACCTTACAATATGTCCTTGTAACAAGCATGCATTTGTATCCCCTGAATTGGAAATAAAAATAGAAAAACCTAAAATAAAATTGGGGGAAAATAAAAGTTTCTGAAAACAGAAATGAATTAAAATTCATAGCCATCAGATCTTGAATCATAAAAAAATGATGAAGAAAGTTTTCATGCTGAAAGAAAATAAAGCCAAACATAAACTCAGATTTATACAAAGTAATGTAGAACACTAGAAATAATAAATAGGAGAATAAATGTAAAATACTAACTTCAATTTTTAATTTGTTTAAAAATATAATTAAATATTTAAAGCAAAAATAATAACTATGTATTTCAAGGTTTATAAAATATTTGGAAGTAAAACATATGATATTAATAGCACAAAGGCCAAAAGAGGGAAATTAAGGCATATGATGGTAAGATTCTTAAACTATGATAATTTAAAGACGAATATTATAAATTTTTGAGCAGTTATTAAATAAAGCAAAGACCTTAGAAATGAACAGTAAAAATAATATATAATTCTAATACTTAGGCAGTTAAACCAAATAAAAGTAAGAAGGGAAAATAAAAGGAGAAATATAAAAAAGTCTAAAGATTTATACACAGCCATACTGATAAATATATTAAATATATATGTTCTAAGTGTTTCAGTTAAAAGACAAATATGTTAGGAGAAAAAAGTAGGACCCAAACACTTGCTCTCTATAAGATACCCAATTTTGATATAAAGATACATATAAATTAAGAATAAGAGGGCCAGGCGCGATGGCTCATGACTTTAATTCCAGCACTTTGGGAGGCAGATGTGAGAGGTTTGTCTTAGCCCAGGGGTTCAAGACCAGCCTGGTCAACTTGGTAAGACCTCATCTCTACAATACATTTTTTAAAAATTAGGTGGGCATGATTGTACATGCCTGTGTTTCCGGCTACTTGGAAGGCTGAGGCAGAAGGATTGCTGGAGACCAGTAGGTTGATGCTGGGGTGGCCATGAGCATGCCACTGCACTCCAGCCTGGGCAACAGAGTGAGATGCCAACTCAAAAAAAAAAAGAATAAGAGACTAGAAAAGTCCTTAATGTATAGATAGCACAAGAAAGCTGGAGTAGCTGTATTAATGGTAAAAAAAAAAAAAAAAAGTAAATATACAAACATTAAGTACAAGAAATATGAATATTGACATAGTAGAACTCAATGCAAAGAATATAACCAGTAAGAAGGGAAGCATGTCATAATAACAAATATTTCATGGGATAAAGCATAATTTCCTAATTATGAGTATGCATCAAGAGGACATAGCAATCTTACATGTGTATGTTTCTAATAACAAAATTGTCAAATACATGAAGCATAAGCAGTGAAAACTGAAAAAAGGAGATAAATCCACGAATAAATCAGAGAAGTCAACAATCCTTTCTCAAAAATTGATAAAACAAGAAGACAGAAAATCAGTAAAGATACTAACAGACTTCAATAACACTGTCAAGCAATGTGACCTGACACTTACAAAACACTCCACTCATCAAAGTGGAATACATAATATTTTCAAGTGCACATGGAATATTCACTAGGTCATACACATGCCAGGTTTTGAAAAGAAATACAAATGAATTTAAAAAACACTGAGATCATATATATTATATTTTTCACACCCCAGTGAATTTAAAGTAGAATTCAGTAATCTAAAAAGCCTGGAAATTACTAAAATATTTGGAAGTTAAACAACAGATATCCAAATAGCACACAAACTCTAGAAAATTACAAAGAAAACTCGAAAATATTTTGAGCTCAAAATAAATAAAAACACAACATATTGTGATTTATGGATGAGCTGAAGCAGTTGCCAAGAGGGAAACACAGAGGCGAATATTAACATAGGAAAAGAAGAAAGATCTTAAATGAATGATTTAAGAAAGCATCAACAAACTATGGCCCACTGGCTGGGTCACTTGTAAATAAAGTTTCATTGGAATGCAGCAACATTTTTGTTAATGTATTGCCTATGGCTGCTTTTATACTACAAAGGCAGAATTAAGTAGTTGCAACAGAGACTGTATGGCTCACAAGCCTAAAATATTTATTATCTTGACTCACAAACCTAAAATATTTACTATCTGACCCTTTAAAAATGTTGCCAATACTCGATGTAAGGTGCATCCAAAGAAGCTAGAATATAAAAGAATAAATTAAACCCAAGGTAAGTAGAGGAAGAAAATAATGAAGATAAGTGCAGAAAATAACTGGAAAAATAAAGAGAAAATCAATAAAACCAAAAGCTACTTATTTAAAAGAAATCAATACAATTGATATCTCCGGTTAAAGTAAAAAGGGATAAAATTCAATTTCTCCATGTCAGAAATATTAAAGGGTGCATCATTACAAATCCTATAAATATTTAAAGGATAATAAGAAAATATCATGAAAAATCTTATGAGAATGACAACATCCAAAGCACAGTTGAGTAAACGCCATTCTAGAGGAACGTCTTGATTTAGCCAAATAATTCTCAATTCTTTTGAAGGGGTCTGGTTTTTTGTTTTTTTTTTAAATGAAGTCAACTTTCTTTTCTCTGCAAAAATCAATGCCTTTTAATATAACTAGAGAACCGCTGTAGAAAAAAAAAGATTTTTAAAAAGAGAGCATTTCGTTCAGTTATACATTTATTATCCTGTAAGAAATTTTCAGCTAATTATATAATTATTCTTTGTTCAGTCTTTCAAATTTTGTGTATTAATCTATTTCCTGGAAATTATAAGTGTAATTTAAGTGAGAATGCAATGACTATGACTCTCAGAGCAGGCAAATGTTCACAGAGTAAAATTTTTTGCTCTTGGAGAGCAATAATGGGGGTGATAGAGAAGAAAACCACATACACTTCTAGGGGAGCAAGCCAGGAAAATGTCATCAGATAAAAGTGTGAGATGTGATGAGTTAATAGTCTTTAATATATTTTGGCTCTGTTATAAAACAATCTGGTTTTTTAAAGCTGTTTAATCTGGATTACCACCCTCTGAATTAATATCTCTTAGATAAGCATGCATTTATAAAACTAAACATTTTATTACTTTAATGGTTGCTTTTAATTAGTTTTTAAATTGACACATAATTGTATATATGGGGTACAGTGTAATATTTTGATACACGCATACAATATGCAATGATCAAATCAGGGTAATTAGCATTTCCATCACCTCAAGAAACATTTATCATTTCTTTCTGTTGAGAACATTCAAAATCTGCTCTTCTAAGCTATTTGAAAATGTCCAGATCCTGATGAAGTAGATTTTTTTTCTAATCCTGTTTTAGACCAGGGAATCTTTATTTCAATCAATTATGGAGCTGCACAAAAAGTTTATAAGGTACTTAATCAGTATGTAGAGATGTGGTATCTATCCCAGTCCTTTTATTAACCATGAGATAAGAATGCCAAAATAGATTGGGAGAAAATGTGCATCTCACTTTCAAAATCTGAGCATCCTAATGATTCTGCTGATGTGAAAGTTTAATGAAAAAGTAGATTGATCTAATTTGGGATGTTTAAGTCACTGGCAAATTTAAATTGTTTTAAAAAAATAATAATAAGCCAAGCTCTTGAGTCATACCAAATGATTCACTCATGAATTCTTGAGATTAATTTAAAACAGCTCCAAAAAAACAGTATCTTTGCATGCCTACTCTCTAAAAGACAGAACAACAGAAAGGGGAAGTTATTTTAGAGGAGAAAAAGTGAAAAATCAGGCTGGAGCAGAGCATCTTTAGCCAGATTGGCCAATCAGAGCAGTGAATTCAAGAGGCACATGAGGAGGCAAGGGTGTCTTCTGAAAAGTAACAGAGTGTTGGCTTCTATGGAAATGAGGTCTTCCTTGTCCGTTTCACATTCCTACTCACCTTCTCCCTCCCTTTTGCTTTTTACTGGATCCCTAAGTAGGAGGAATATTGATTTGTATTGTTCAGATTTCAGGGAACCAATAGCCCACATGTTTTAGGGATCCAGTTTTCAAAGAACAAGAAAGGCACGGGGCTCATGGTTATGCCCTTGCCTTCTACCTCTTTTCCCTAGCAAACATGGGAAGGGTATGACCTACTTTCTCATAGAAGAGGTCCAGCCACATGTCTTCACAGACTCGCCACCTCTTCTTCACTTAGCCTCTGGAATTATTGCCTGGAACTTTTATCAGAGTTTTTGTGAGAGCAGGACTCATGTGAGGTACTGGAAACATGGGTCCCTTGTTCCACAACCTCTCTGACTTCATTTTGGCATTAGATGGCCCTTTGAGGGTATCATAGTGTCAGGATCCAGGATTCTGGCTTATCACAGCTCTCCTGTATTTATCCTCAGGCTAATTAGTTGTTCAAATGTTAGAAAAGTGTATTAGAGTTCTGCCATGCAATTTGGGGCCAAAGCTCCAGGTAACCAGAAAAGGCTAGTTTGCCTCATTTTGCTCCCTTTTTCTAGATATCCCCTCTTGACTAAAGATGAGGCTCAGCAGAGCCAATATTGTATTTGAGTTTTCCTCGGTCCTGCTAGCCAACATGTCATTTCTGTATCACTTATGAACATATTCCAATTTCTTAAACATATTCCAATTTCGTAAACAATCTAAAGAGAAATTTTGACTATTGACTATGAAAAATTTAAGAACTTGAAGGCCAAAGCAATGGAAAACCAAGATGAAATCTCACAGATGTAAGTGGTAAAATATGATACATAGTATGCTCTTCATGCTTGGAATTTTTTCTTTGTTTTTTTTCTGTTTACTACTTATGTTTGAAAATTAATTATTTTGTTTAATTATTTATTAAAATAAACTATTTATATACATATGATCATACCTATTTGAGCTTCTTAGTGATCCATGGCTATAGTTGTCCATTTATAGGACACTTTCCACTATGAATCCCAAAATGAAGATGACACTAATTATTTGGTAGTTGCCATACTTGAAGATCAAGACTAAGCTAGAGCAGAAACTAAACAACCTCTGGATAATGTTTATGTATTCATTCCCCTTTCCCAAAGGACATGCCATCACTCTCTTTAGAACATGCTCTACCACCTCAAACTGTCATATTAATATGCCCTGTAGGGCTCACTGATCTCCCTGATCCTGACTATCCAATCTCTCTCCCCTAAACCTTCTTATTTACAGCAAGGGACACAAGTACTGCCAAGAAAAATCCAACAAAGTAGATCTAGACTGCTTGGAAGCATTTCACTTAAAAGAGAAATATACGAAAGTTTATTCTAAAGAAAAATACTCTAAAAATGCATCTGAAAATAACAACCATTTTCAGAAGACAGCAAATTTGGGAAAACCCAACTGCTTTCATGTAACAATCACTTCCAAGGAGTCAAGAGAGTTATTCTTATCTCTTTCACATATACTTTCATGTCTAAATACTCATGTAAGATTGGAAAAGGATAGATATCCCCTCTGGTTCACACAGAAGCTGTGGGACACCATGTACAAAGACCTGGGAGTCACCCAATCAGAGATGCACATGAGGATGGTAGCAGAGCTAGAACAAGTGTTAGGAGATGAAAACTAGAAATAAGTCTTCGCTTCTCTTTTTAATAAAAGAGCTAGGAATATATGCATCAAGAACTCTTCAACTCACAACAATATTACTTTTATTAATATGTTGGTGTGCCTTATAAAAGTACGGAATGCCCAAAGTGGAATTAAACAGCAATTAATTTTTAATACATATGTGTTCTATGTCATATTTGTGACACACTTATACTAAAAAGGTATTCATTATTTATGTGAACACCCAGTGAAACACCCACTGGGTATTCTATACTTTATCAGCTGAATCTTACAGCCCTACTTACAGCCCTATTTTGTACCTTTCAAAATTAATCCGTAAATGCCCTTGGCTCTCAGTTTTTCATCATCAGCCCCTGAAGTCCAGACCCATAAAATTATTTGCTTATTTGACATCTCCATTTCAGTGTCTATTTGGCAATTTAAACTAAACATATCCAAAACTGAGCTCCTGCTATCTGTCACTATCTCCTTCTTCTAACCAGACCAGCTTCTGCAGTCTGCCTCACCTAAGAGTCCATTGCTTGAGTCAAAAAACTCACTGTCATCCTTAGCTCTTCACTTCCTTTCACACTTCAAAATCTTTTAACTTTTTGTATGATTTTAGCAACTTAGAGCAAATCTCTATATTTCTATAAATTTGAAATCTAGATAACAAGTTTACAAAGTACAGTCAATGAAGAAATAAGCTCCAAAGGCTTCTGCACAGTTTCTCCTAGACCAGAGATGTCTCTTCTTGAATCCAGGGAACCTCTTGCCCCATTTGTGTCAATCAACCAATAAATGACTGTGCTTAAAGAGGGGCAAAGGTAGCAACATCTTTTGCATTTATAAACTCAGTCAGCCCCCACGATTTCACTTTCACTTCCAGAAGCACCACTGAAAACTCTGAGTGGGAACTGCTGCTTTGGGGGAAGGGAAAATCTCGTCACCTGAAACTCCCACTCTCGCCCCAGTTATTTGTCTTTTTACTTTTATAGTAATGGCACATAGCTTTCTAGACTCTCAATAATCCTTTCTAGACAACAGGACAAAGGAGTTTCATGAACTTAAAAGAGAATGCCCAATGTGTAGATCTAAATCACTGCTTCAAAGTAGAGAACTTCAAGACATTTTCTGTGAATGCTTTGTTTAGTATGCATGATGAATATCATGATGAATATTATGAGGTCATGACAGGTCTTTGTTATCACACGTCAAGGAATCCAGGCACCTAGACAATCAGAGCAACTCAGAGCAGCCTAATTTCTTCCTTCAATCCAGTCCAGACCAACAAATAGTTTTGCTAAGTTTCTCCAGCTGAGATTCCCAACAAGGAGCAATGGTCTCTTCTCTACTGTTAATGCATGAGAGACCTGAAGTGACAAAGATGTTGGAGAGAGCATCCAAAGCAAAAAGGGTTTATCAGTTTATCCTACTTTCAGATACTCAGTATCCTAGCCTACTCAGCAGAGCCTAATTGGAAAATAGTGCCCTCTGTCACAGAATTTTGCTGACCATGCTATCGTATCAAGAAATTCACATGTAACATTTCACCAACAGCAAGTATATGTTCATAAATAGCCAGTATGATCAACAATGTAAATTGCAAAAGTGACTAGGTCAAAAATACAGTTGGAGAACCATGAGAAAATCAATTTTAAAAAATGAAAAAACTACCTTGAATCTTTATCCTAAATAGCCCAACATTTGTATAAAACTAGGAATAAATAATGTATATAATAATAGACATTGTTAATGCGGGACACAAAGGGGGTAAAAGTTTCTTAAGGAGATATGAAAATGATTGCACTTGAGAGAAAAGTTTGTTATAAAAGTTGAACTTTGATAAATATGTCTCTACTATGTTGGCATATCTCTATATCATGTATTTTTCTTAGACTTCTGATTTTAAGAACAATCAAATTTGAATGATCTATATTTTTCTCCTCTTTTCACATTTCAATTTAAAAGTTTCCATGTTTTTTCAAGAACACAATGAGGTATGTTTTCTTATATTGGTATGCTCAGGGTCTCTGAAATTTTCTTCTGTCATATAACTAAATATATCTTTCAAGTTAAATTTTAAAATAAATCTGTTTTTTAAAATGTCTGCAGCCAAGTTCTCAGCTCCCCCAAATAAAAAGGTTTCTATGGACAACAGTCAAAACTGTTATATCTGGAAGACTTTTATTTTTGGTAAATTCTATGAAATTGTCAAGAGTACTTTCAGTGTCCCAAGTTAGCAGAGTTTTCAGACATTTTTTTAAATAAAGATTTTCCCACAGTTGGTTTTCTTCCCATTGATGCATTTATTAACTCTAAATGCAAATATTTCACTCTATTCCATTATCTGACAGTCTTGGGGTAACTGCTTTCCTAAAAGATAACTGGAATGCTTTAATCCTCAATTTTTATCCATTAATCCTTTCCAATAACCAAATTTGCACTTGAATATATCTAGTGATTATCTCAGGCCATCTGAAACACTGAAATCTGTACATGACAGCAATCATACTATTCAAAACATTCTCCTGCACATGTTACTAAGAGGAAAACTACCCACCCTGAATATAGCTATTAATGTCAAACAGATTGTCATCAGGGAAAAAAAAAATGCATCAAAATCAGCTTCGGACATAGTATGAAAAACACCAGGTTTTTATGTGCAAATGTCTTTAGTGTCTGATTGAAGTGTTTAAAGAATGAGTTAGCGAGGAATCTGCTCCACATCTACATAATCCAGGACAATGTAATGAAAACAGTTTTAGAGTTAAAGGGTTTTTAGTCATAGCACACTATGATTTTATCAAAAACGCATTTGCCCCAGTTTCTAGTAAACATCATAAAGAAACGTTTAGTTCCTAGATTGGGTTGAGGGCTCTATTTAGCCTATCAAGGCACAAACCTGTTATAAACTCTGGGGCGCTTGCCAGAATTCTTTTTGCCCTGGAACTCTGAGTAAAGATCGTACCTCGAAAGCAATGTGCGTTGCAAACCACACAGATTTAAGCTCCCACTCCCGCCTCCATGGCCTGGCACCAGCGGCTTTTGGGGTATCCCTCGTCTTCTAAAACTCAGACTAAATCGCCACCTCCCACCACCACGCCACCGTCTTTGCGCAGCTCTCAAGGGCTCAGCACAGAGCGTCTCCGAAGCGCACCTGCAGCCCTCTTGGTCCCTGCAGGGTGAACTCATGGTGGCCACCCAGCTCCCAGCCAAGCATGCACCCACAAACGCTCTCCTACTCTCTCCGCTGCAAACTGCCCACAAATTAGTCACCCCCTTCACTCCTACTACTTATACCCTCCACGTCCCTGTCGTTTTTTTTTGTTGTTGTTGTTGTTTGTGTGTTTTTTGCCCTCCTTGTGACTTCGTCCCCAACACACCTGTCTACTTCTACAGCTGCCAGACGTCAGGTGCGCACGCTGCGCCCTATCCCGCGCCCCCTCAATCTGACTGCCGCGACCCCCTCTACCCCGCGGAGGGTCACTTTGCTCGGGGCACTCGCTTTCTCCCTTCCCTGTGCCCACCCAATGACCGCCCCCAATTCCCATCACCATGGGCGCGGGAGGAAAACCCTCCGCCGTACCTGCCGAGAGCTCAGCGGCCGCAGTGAGCAGCAGGAGAGCCTGGCGGAGCGCGGGGCGGAGCGCCGGGGTCATGGCCACCAGGCGGCCGCGCCGGGACTCGAGGCCCAGAGCGGAGCGAGGCGCCAGGGCAGCTCCGGCCGCTTTGAAGTTCCCGGGGCGCCGGAGGGGAGCGCAGCCCCGACACCCTTTTGAAGTGCGCGGTTGGCTCTAGTGGG
>NW_007016620.1:129824-134691 GCF_000164805.1 Carlito syrichta
GCGCGGCGCTCCTGCCACTGGCCCCAGAGGCAGGGCTGGGAGGGTGTGGGGGCGGGGGGGCGACAGAGCCCGCCCCTGCCGCGCCTCCGCCCCCTGCGCCCTCTCGTAGACTGCCCGGACCGCGGGCGGGCGGGCAAAGGCTGCTCTAGGAGGGGCAGAGAGATCGTCCAGAGCTGGGGCGAATAAAGGGGCGGCGAGGGAGCGGCGGAGCCTCCAGGACTAGGGCACTCTGGAAGGAAGGGGAAGCCCCGCTGAGACTTTAGGGAAACTTAAACCACGCAATTGCTTCCTGGTGGCACGCTCTCCAGTCTCCCATAGAAGGTCCATTCTTCCAGCTCCCTTGACATCTGTTTACTGTCCACTGTCCTTAAGTCTAAGTAGACTGTTGTGAGAACCCCCGCCAGCCTTCCCACCTGCTCGCCCCACCACCACGTCTTGGATGTTCGCGCTTCTGTGAAAGGGCGCCCTCTCTGTCCATTCCTGGAAACGACCAGTTGTCCGATTGCCTTCCGGACATGGAGCTTTGATTTAACAAACTTCGTCTATCTACTGCCTTCCTGTGGACCCTCTCCTCTATGAATGGCGACCAAAACTGGACCACCTGCCCTAGGTGATGTCGCCATCTGCAATGTGTAATCCAGGACTGGTGATAAGGAACCTGACCTGTGGAAATTAGCTCGGCAGCTAATATTTCAGCAACTGAAGAACTGGGGTAAAAGACATGCACGTGGATTAAGGGGAAGGGAATAATTGTTTAGAGTAGTATATTAGAAACTTGATTGAGTATCGTTTAAATCCCTAGAGATCTGTTGTCAAATGGGTGTGATTTCCATGTGGATTGTGCCTGAATACTTTAAGTACAATATGGCCAATTAATGAAAATTAGCCTAAAATCAATTCACCTGTGTAGCTTAAACATTAAAGTGAATGGGATTATTTTAACCTGAACAACACACACACACGCGCGCACACACACACACACACACACACACACACACAATAGCTATTACTGCTATTAGGTGATTCCTTGAAAAGTTATAGCATCGTATAAATTAATTACTTGAGAATAAAAGATGTCTTGCTTTTTCACCTAGATCAGTACTGAATAATGGCCTGAGTGTTCTTTCTGAGGTCTATGAAAGACCTATAGTGAAATGATGTATATAATTGACTTTATCATCAAAGGATTGCAGTATTGGAGGTAGAATGGTTGCTGAACTTTGAGACTGCAAGTGAGTGGCACCCTGAGGATCTCTCCCAACACCACTTTGGATGAATCAAAATATTCCCACACATAAAAAGGACTTTGTTCTCATTTTTATCCAGGATCCAAACAAACACAAAATATGGAGATGTGGGACAAGTCTGAGCCCTTTCAGACACCCACAAAACAGATGCTTTTTTAAAAAGGCAAGAAATGCTAAGATATGTTATATTGTGGCTGGTTTGTCTTGTTCATTAGTTGGTAACCGTACCCTAGATTGTGATCTGATACCGAATCATGAGACGTGGAGCTTAAAGAGCAGAATATAGTGCACTTTCTGGGCCCACTTCCTCAAAAATAAATGGAACTTCATTCCTTCTTATTTCTCCAAACTATGACCAAGATCAAAATGGTTAGCCTATGTGAAAGCACTGTTAAACCAAAGGCACTACATTAATGTCAGGTATTTACTCCCCACATATTTATTTTATCTCAAATACAGTAAGCAATGTCCTCTGCAAGCTGGAATGCTTTTATTTTCTAAGAAAGCAAGGTTATTATCATGAGAAGTCTGATATTGAGTAATTTCAATGTCTAAGCAAACTCAACACTTTTGTCTTAATCTAATGGTATATTGTCAATATAGTATCCACTAGCCACATATGGGTATTGAGCACTTGAAATGTGTCCAAACCAAATTGACATGTGCTGTAAGTAAAAAAAAAAAAAAAAAAAGCATGCTAGATCTTAACAACTTGGTGCAAAAATAAGAATGTAAAATACATTATTAATAAGTTTTATATTGCTCATATGTTGAAGTGATAATATTTACATACTTGGTTAAATAAAATGTTATTACAATAATTTCACCTATTTCTTTTTACTTAACATGACTACTAAAACATTTTAAATTACATATGTGGCTCACATTACATCTCAATTGGACAGTGCTAATCTAAAGAATCTTCATCAGATGGTAAGGATCCTTACTTTGTCTTCAGAACCATATTTTAAAACGCAAAAGGTGGTGAGGTGTCTAGTCAATTGATATATGGTCAGCAAAGAGGAGATCAGGATCAGAATATTTTGAATTCTTGGTTCAAAGTTCTGACACAACAAAAAAGGCCGAATCTAAGTACTTTATTTATAGAAGTTTTTGTTGCTGTTGTTTTGTTTGTTTTTGAGTAGGAGTCTCACTCTGTCGCCCAGGCTGGAGTGTAGTAGCATGATCACGACTATTGCAGTCACAACCTCCTGGGCTCAGGAGACCCTTCTGCTTCAGCCTTCTAATCGCTGGGACTACAGGCGCATGCCTACACCCAGCTTTTTGCTTTTTGTTGTTGTTGTTGTTGTTGTTGTACAGACAAGATCTTGCCATGTTGCCCTGGGCTCAGGCAATCCTCTCACCTCTGCTTCCCAAAGTGCTGGGATTACAGGTGTGAGCCACTGCACCCAGCTGTAGGAGTATTTTAAACTAAGTCTTCAAATACCATTTTCCATGTTCTCTTGCACACGTTCCATTTTCTTTCTTCATTCCTTTCTTTCTTTCTCTCTTCCTTCTGCCCCTCCCCTTCTTTTTCTTTTTCTTTTAGAACTGATGTCTCCCTGTCACCCAGGCTGGCACGTAGTAGCTTGAGCATGGCTCACTGCGGCCTCAAACTCCTGTGCTAAAGTGATTCTCCTTCCCTAGCTTCCCAAGTAGCTGGGACTACAGGCTCACACAACCACATCCAGTTAAATTATATATATATGTATATATATATATATTTTTTTTTTTTTTTTAAGAGGTGGGGTCTCACTATGTTGCCCAGGCTGATCTCGAACTCCTGGCTTCAATTCATCCTTCCACTTCAATCTTACACATTGCTGGGATTTCAGGTGTGAGTCACTGCACTCGATCCTAATTTCAAAATCATGACAGCTTTGAAACTTTCAATGTATTGAATTCTAATAACTAGAAAAGCATATTTTTAGGAAATTATAAATATCTCTAATATGCTTGAGTTCTTAATGCCACCTTCATGGCAACCAAGGGAAGACCTTCATCCTTATAATGTGTTTCAACTTATACTTTATTTGCATACAAACACACACTCTATGGAAATTAATCCAGCCTTATTCCAATGTCTTTTGAAATGAATCATTATTAAGAAAATACTCTTTGGAGTATATTTAGCTGCTCCTGTATTTAATATAAACAATAGAAATGCATTGTTCAAGATGTGATGTGACATGTCTTACTTTCATATTTTTGTATATAACAGAAAAAATTTTACACATAAGATTTTTTAATTTCGCTGGAAAAAAATTTACACGCAAATGTGGTTTTCAAGATTTAACACCCCCATCCTTAATCATCTATTTGTGCATATTCATTGCCATAGCAACGTTACATCATGACTCCTGGATTTTCATAATTAAAAGAAAACAACGAAAACAAATAATTGAAGAGTTCATAACAATCAGCAAAACAGACTTTTTGTGAGTAAATCTTACATAAGCAAGAAAAGCAAGTACAGGAACTTTAGATTGTAAAGTGATACATTTGCAGAATAACATTCCAAATTAAGGATATAGATAAATGTATGTTATAGTCAAATTTTGAAAAAGACTATTGGGTGTGGTTGTTTGAGGTTTTTTTAATCATACAGGTTTTTATTATTATTATTCTTTCCAGAATCTCCAATGCCATGCATCTTAATTTCTTATTTCAACTTGGAACATGAATTTATCATGGAATGAGCATATGGTGAGGAGGCATGCTACAATAATTTGCTATGCACTATCAAGGCCTAATCTTTTCTCATTTTATTGAATTCTTTTTCTTCCCCAAACTCACACTACCCCTAAAGAAGCACATGATATACTCATCTCCACTCAGCTCAGTTCCACATCCCGGAAATTTTTACATTGGAACATTTCTTTTTACTTAGGGTCTTTCTTGCTCTGTGCCCAGGCTGGAGTGCAGTGGGACAGTTATAGCTCGCTGCAGCCTTGAACTCCTGGGCTCAAACAATCTACCTGCCTCAGTCTTCGAAAGCCCTGGGATTACAGGCACGAGCCTCTGCATTGGGAAATATTTATTTTACTTCTATTCTTTTTTAAAATAATATTCTTAATTTCCATTCTGTGAAAACACTCATGTGTTTTAAGACATTTATTGAGATTCTAAAATATGTGTCCTTAAGGTGTCCACCTTGTAGGACAGGTCTCATGAAGAAGTAAAATAATGATCCTTCTGTGGACATGAATAATGGTGAGATATCAAATAATTTCTTAGTTCAACTATTACCACTAAAAACTTAAAGTGTGTTTTCAGAACTTACACTATCTGTTTTCACCACCTTCCAAAATGGCTACATGCCTTCACGGATTTCTGTATCCTTTTAATACTAGTAGTATGTTTCTTTCACATAACTCAAACTGTTTTTTCTTTCACTGCCCAATGTCAGTATGCTGGGCTTATTAGCTGCGTTCACCATGGGCCCTATCAAAGGTAGTTCAGAGATTCAGTTCCAAATAATCAGCCACTGCCACTTGTATCATTTCCCTAAAATGGGTCTGTGATTACACCCTATCCAAGTGAGCCCACAAGAAAGTAAGAGAGTTAGATGACTCAGTATAAATCCATCCCTTCCTGGAGAGAGAGCTCAAAAAAGAGAG
>NW_007016621.1:0-7078 GCF_000164805.1 Carlito syrichta
CTGCACTCCAGTCTGGGTGACAGAGTGAGACTACAACTCAAAAAAAAAAAAGAAAAGAATGACAACAATGAAACAAGTTATCAAAACCTCTGGGACACAGCCAAAGCTGTGCTCAGAGGAAACTTTATATTGCTTAAGGCCTGCATTAATAAAACTGAAAGATCACATATCGACAATCTAACATCACACCTCAAAGAACTGGAAAAACATGAACAAACCAAACCTACCGCTAGCAGAAGAAAAGAAATAATGAAAATCAGAACAGAACTAAATGAAATTAAAATACAAAGGGTCAATTAAACAAAAAATTGGTTCTTTGAAAAAAACAGACAAAATTGATAGGCCACTAACTAGATTAATTAAGCAATGAAGAGAGAAGATTCAAATAAGCAATGAAGAGAGAAGATTCAAATTAGCACAATCAGAAACGAAAATGAAGACATTACAGCTGATATTAGACAGACATTCCAAAGATCATCTGAGACTGTTATGAACACCTTTTGTCTAACAAACAAACTAGACAATCTAGAGGAAATGGATGCATTCTTGGAAACACACAACCCCCCAACCTGGAATCAGGAAGAAACAGAAACCTCAAACAAACCAAGGATGAGTAGCAAAATTGAAACAGTAATTAGAAGTCTCCTAACAACAAAAAAGTCCAAGACCTGAAGGACTCACAGCCGAAGTCTGCCACATCTTCAGAGAAGAGCTGCAATCAATCTTACTGAAGCCAGTCCACAAGTTTGAAGAGGAGGGGAGTCCTCCCTAACTCATCCGATGAGGCCAGTAACACTCTGATACCAAAGCCAGGAAAAGACACAACAAGAAAAGAAAATGAATATCCCTTATGAACATAGACGCAAAGATCCTTAAAAATTTTAGCAAACTGAACTGCACAGCACATAAAAAAATAATACACTACAACCTGTGGGGTTTTATCCCAGGGTTGCAAGGGTGGCTTAACATATACAAGTCAATAAATGTGGTCGACTCATAAACAAAATTAAAAACAAAAATCACATGGTCACTTCAATAGACACAGAAAAAGCATTTGATAAAATCCAGTGTCCCTTCAGGATAAAAATAGGCATAAAGGGAACACTTCTCAGAATAATAAGAGCCATGTACAACAAACTCACAGCCAATATTATCCCAAATTAAGAAAAGTTGAACCCTTCCCCCCTCAAAACTGGAACAAGGTAAGAATGCTCACTTTCACCACTCTTATTCAACATAGTACCGAAAGTCCTAGCCAGAGCAATCAGGCAAGAAAAAGAAACAAAGTGTATCCAAGTTAGAAAAAGGAAACAAAACTGTCTCTGTATGCCAATGAAATGCTCTTATACCTAGAGAATCCTAATAATTCCTCCAAAAGACTCATGGACTTGATAAGTGAATTCGATAAAGTTTCAGTATACAAAATCAACACACACAAATTTGTAGCACTGCTGTATACCAAGAGCAATCAAGCTGAGAATCAAATCAATGACTCAATTCCATTTACAATAGCACCCCAAGGGTAAAATACTTAGGAATATATTTAACCAAGTATGTGAAAGTTCTCCACAAGAAGAGCTGCAAAACTCTGGTGAAGGAAACTGAAGAGGTCACAAACAAATGGAGAAACATCCCCGCTCATGGATTGGAAGACTCAACATTGTTAAAATGACCCTATGACCCAAAGTAGTCTACAGAGTCAATGCAATCCCGATCAAACGACCACTGTCATTTTTCACAGAGTTAGAGAAATCAATCCTAAAAGTCATGTGAAACCCAAATAGAGCCAGAATAACCAAAGAAATACTAAGCAAAAGAACAAAGTTGGTGGCATCACGTTGCCTGACTTCAATTTATACTACAAGGCTGTGGTAACCAAGCAGCATGACACTGGTACAAGAGCAGCCACATGGACCTATGGCACAGAAGAGGCAATCCAGAAATAATCCCAAATACCTACAACCAACTAGTCCTTGATGAAGCAGACAACAACATATATTGAGGAAAGCACATCCTATTCAACAAAGGGTGCTGGGAAAATTGGATAGCTACATGCAAAAAAATGAAATCCATATAAAAACTAACTCAAGATGGATTACAGACTTAAATGTCAGACCTGAAACCTTGAAAGTACTAGAAGAAATCCTAGGAAAAACTCTTCTGGACATTGACCTATGCAAAAGATTTATGGCTAAAACCCCCAAAGCAAGTGCAACAACAACAACAAAAATAAATAACTGGGACTTAATTAAACGAAGCAGTTACTGCACGGTAAAAGAAATAATCAACAGAGTACATAGACAATCTACAGGATGGGAGAAGATATTCTCAGACTATACACCTGACAAAGGATTAACATCCAGAATCTACACAGAACTTAAACAAGTCAGCAGAAAAAAACAAACGACCCTATTAAAAAGCGGACAAACGAAATGACAGACCTCTGTCAAGAGAAGATATACAAATGACCGAAAAGCATATGAGAAAATGCTCAGCATCACTAGTCATCAGGAAAGTGCCAATAAAACCAACAATAAGGTAACTCCTTATACCAGTCAGTATGACCATTATTAAAAAAAAGAAAAACCATAGATGCTGTTGGATGGGGAGTACAGGAAATGGGTACACACGGTTGATAGGAGTGTAAATTAGTACAGCCTCCATGGACATCAGTATGGAGATTTCTCAAAGTGCTAAAAGTTGATCTACCATGTGATCCAGCAGTCCCACTACTAGGTATCTACCCAAAGGAACAGGTCTCGCTATATGAAAAAGACACCTGCCCCTGCATGTTCATCACAGTGCAATTCACAACGGCAGAGATGTGGGATCAACCTAAATGCTCAGCAGCCATTCAGTTAGAATGAAAATGTGCCACGTATACACTGTGGAATACTATTCAGCCCTCAGAAGGAATGAAAGAATGTCTTTTGCAGCAACTTGGATGGAATTGGAGAACATCATCCTTAGTGAACTGAGGAACAGAAAACCAAACACCGCATGTTCTCGCTTTTATGTGGGAGCAAAACTGAATCTCTGTGCCCTGGAGATTCAGACAGGGGAGGGGGTAAAGGGTGGAGGGAAAGAAACTCACCTATTGGGTACAGTGCGCTTAGGCAGGGGTGGCGGCACTTAAAAGACCAGATAGAAAACTATTTGTATCCCTCCAAAGCGACCGAAATAAAAAATAAACTCAGGATAAGCATAGAGAATGGTAAATGGACACTGGAAACTCAGAAGGAGGAAGGGGTGAGGGAGGGAGAAACTCGGGTCACCTATTGGGTACAGTGTACACAGGTGGGGATAGTAGATTCACTTAAAGCCCAGACTGGAAACGATTTATACTTCCTAGAGCTATCAAAACAAAAAACCAAAGAAATTAAGTAAAATTCTAAAACAAAACCAAACAACTCCCAACTCCCCCAAACACGAAAATACATCAAAAGATGAATGTTTCTGAGGATTCCTGAGGCCATTCTGGTGGAAACAGAGTTCATGAAGACAGGCGAGGGGTGGGGTATGTGGAGATGATAAATACAAAAGAGAGGTTGGAATCAGAATCTGGAGAGCCCCGCTCCAAGGGATTTGTCCAATGTCATCAAATAAACGGGAGCATTTATGAGTGTGCCCAAGAGTCCTCCGATAGATTTATTCATCCCAGAAGAAGGGAATGTGGGTGTTTTTCTGGTAGACTAAATAAGTAATTTCTCAAGTTTAATTTTAACTTGGAGCCAAAGCATCAGAATGAAAAGAATAGCCTTCAGATTTGGGGTCTCTAGAAGGGTAAAACTGTGGACTCACAATTCTGAGGGCTGGGAGTGACTTCCTTCAGAAACTCGGTATGATGTCAAGGACGTTCTTAGCCCCAAGAAGGAAAAAGTCAGCCCCAGGCAGGCGAGGCTTCATAGAAAGGTGAAGTGTGAGACTAGCTTTGTCCTTGGCATTGAAGCCTGTGGATGGCAGTTGATGGCTCAGTAGAACAAACACACTCGGGGAACTTGGAGGGAGTCGGAGAACCCCAGGGCCAATTCCTGTTTCCTTGAGCTGTGCCCTGGAGAGATGAGGGTTCTCAAATGAGTTCTGGCTGTGTGTGTCCGCCCAAGGTCAAAATGGTGTGGGAAACCTGGAACAGCTGGAACGAGTGGTGTCTCAGAGTCAGCCAGGGAGCGTGGGGTACTGAACCACAGAAGAGGTCTGAGTTTGTGTTAACGAGGCTGCCAAGTTCCAGCACCTCACAACCGGGGCGGCCTTGGCTACACATGTGACATCAGCAGTGACTACTTGATCAGTACTCAAGCGACCAGGGCATCCAGGCTTTTCTTGGAAGTGGCCAAGTCAAGGTGTCCAGGACACGTGGCTTCTAGTGGAAACCAAGAATTTCAGATGAATCACACGCTTGGGTGCAGAACCAAGGCCTAAACCAAGGCACATTTTACCAGCTTCTCACAGTTAAAAACTTCCTTTTTGTGTTGTGCCAGGCAAGGAGATGGCTGTCTATAGGCTCCATGGCTGAGACACTGAGAAGTGTTTCCAGGCGAGGTGGTGGTAGGTGACAGAGTGGTCAGTGCCCGCATCCCAGTCTGTCTCCAAACCTCCCACCAGTCTGTCCCTGTGCTCTGCTCCCCAGGCTCAAAGACGTCATCAAGGGTGACCCATGAGATTCAGCTGTATCATCTCAGGCAGAAATGGGGGTCACCGGGGCTGCGAACCCAAATGGCCTCCAGCCTGTGCTTCCCCAGCGAGGCTCGGGAACCCAGGCTCAGAATTCTCCAGGAGAAGCACAGCCAAAACCACACCCCGAACCAGCCCTGTAATTACATGACAGCTTCAGGCAGGGGGCACCAGAGCCCGCAGTGTGGATCCAAGACCACCAGGAGGGATGGTCCATGGAGCCTGCCTCTTTGATTCTGACACTCTCTGGACGTCCATGACAGGAGCCGTATGTTGCTGAGGTCAGGCTGTGTGCACACCTGTTCATTTTATTGCAAGGGAGGCTGCAAACAGGGGATCTGGGCATTTCTGCTTCCATGACGGAAGGCTGGAAAGCACCCAAGGTAAGAAGGGACAGATACGAATGTCCTCTGGCGGGGTAGGGCGTGGGGGGTGACGGTCCCATCCGAGAGCAGTCTACTTAGGCCCAGGCCCTGACATGTTGAGAGCTTTTCCAGAAGGAAGGGATGAAGTGTGGTTTAACAATACCAAATCCACCCGCCCTCCACCGGCTGCAAGGGAGGTCATAGTAGACTGGAAGGGTGACACACATCTCGGGCATCTGCCACCTACCACACACGCTTCTAACCAATGGGCATCTTTCCCCCTAAGGGATACTCACAGCCCCAGTTTTGAGACAAGATAACTCAGCACTCCATTTGCAGAACCTGTATGCTGACTGACTGATCCCAGCAATTGCCCACAATTGTGCATTGTTTTTTTCTCTTCCAGGGGAGGAACCATCGTGGCACTCTCATTGGTCTGTAGATTCTCCGCCCTCAGGGAGCACCCGGGATAAAGCCCGTGTTTCCTGCCCAGAACCTTCCGAGCTGCCACCATGATGAGAGTGGTGCCTGTCCTGCTGTTCCTGACCCTCCTCCTGGGTCCCTCTGTCCCCCAGGAGACCGAGGCTGGTGAGTGGGGAATACAAGGGATGAGCAGTGCAGAGAAAAGAAGGTGGAAAATGGGATAGATGGGCTGGGAGACCGGTCTTGACGCAGCTGGGATTCACAGGCCTACAGTGGTCATGGGTCCAGGGCTGTCAGCTCACTCAGCTCACAAACTTCTTTCTTTCTTTTTTTTTTTCTGAGTTGGTGTCTCACTATGTCGCCCAGGCTGAAGTGCAGTGGCATGCTCACGGTCACCCCAGCATTGACCTGCTGGGCTCCAGCCAAGCTTCGGCCTCAGCCTTCCAAGTAGCCGGAACTACAGGTGTGCGCTACTGTACCTGGCTCATTTTTTCCCCTTTATTTTAGAGATGAGGTCCTGCCAAGTTGCCCAGGCTGGTCTCGAACCCGTGGGCTCAGGCAATCCACTCACCGGGGCTTCCCAAAGTGCTGGGATTATAGGCTGAGCCACTGAGCCCAGCCAGCTCACACAATTCTAAGAGCATTCAAGGAGCCTTTGCACTCATGGCAAAGGAGACCTTCAAGAATCTGAATCTAAAATTCTTTGTGTACAGATGAGAAAAAAAAAGAGACCCAGAGGAGCAAAACGACCAGCCTGGGGTCAGTCTGACAGCCAGGACAGAGGGGGAACTGAACGTGGGGCTGCTTCTTCTCTTGCCCCTCTCTCCTTCCAGTGGTCGGGTACATTTGATGATGAGGAAGAGAGAGAGCACCCCCCAGGGGGGTGGGAAGACAGGTTAACTGGGCTCTCACCCCCAAAAGACATGGCAGTAGTGGGTCTGGAAGCAAGTGGCCAGGCGAAAAGACACGAGGTCACGGGTGGAACCGGAGTCAATTCTGGACAGGAGAGGAGTCGGTTGATGGCTAAGAATGTTCAGGGTGAATATAGGTGGGCTAATATTTCTCAACTGTACACGTTTAAAATTTATGACACTTACACATCGTCTGAACCGATGTCCCATCCCTCCTCATCTTCTTCTCCATTGCAGGTCGTGACACGCTGACCTATTTCTACATTGGGGTGTCCAAGCCCAGGAAAGGCCTCCCCGCGTTTCAGGCCAACGGCTTCCTCAATGAGCAGACCTTCCTCCAGTATGACAGCACCTATGGGAAGGCTGAGCCCGTGGGACCATGGAGACACGTGGAAGGGATGGAGGACTGGGAGAAGGAAAGCCAGCTTCAGAAGGCCAGGCAGGACATCTTCCTGGAGACCCTGCAGGACGCCATGAACTATTACAACAGCGACGGTCAGTGAACAACAGGCTGCGGGGCTGGAGGGTCTCGCGCGAGAGGCAGCCCGCGGGCGTGAGTGGAAAGGGGTCAGCGGGATGGAGACAGTCCTCGTCCCGAAGGGGGAACAGGGGCACGAGGGGCACCCCAGAGACGTCTCCGCCTCCCCCAGGCCGAGGCACAGCTGCTTCCTCCTGCGTCCTTCTCCCCCGCGCTCACTTCTCGGCCTC
>NW_007016622.1:0-4961 GCF_000164805.1 Carlito syrichta
ACTGGGAAACTATGGGGGGGAGGGGGATGGGATTAACAGTAGCAAATATCTGTCGGGGGGATGGGAAAACACTTCTTATCTACAGGGTGCCTGAATGAAACGTCATTGTACACCTAATCCTTAACTGTACCCCACAAAACCATAATAAAAAATACTGATTAATGAAAAAAAAAATGAAAAGAAAAAAAAAAAAGAAAGACCTTACATAAGCGAACTTTGCTTATTCCTTTCTATAAAAGGACAGATCTTTTCTTTCTCATCTTTTAGATGATTGTAGCTCTTGTGGTCTGAGAGCTCTTCTTGTTGAAATAGTCTCTCTCTCTCCCTATTTCAGTAGTCTCTCCCATCTTGCAATATTCTTTTAAATAAAAATTCTTACCTATGTCTGGAGTTGATTTTATTTAAAAATGCTTTGATACAGCTTCATTATAAGTTAAATTGGATTTTGTGAGATGCCTGGAAACCTAAATATACATACATTAATTCATTCATTCAATAAGTCTTCATTGAGGCCAGGTACGGTGGTTCACACCTGTAATGCCAGCAATTTAGGAGGCTGAGGTGAAATAATTTCTTGAGTCTAGGAGTCCAAGACCAGCCTGGGCAACATAGCAAGACCCTGTCTCTAAAGAACATCAAAAACTGAGCCAGGCATAGTGTTGTGTGTATATAGTCCCAGTTACTCAGGAGGCTGAGGTGGGAGGACTGCCTGAACCCAGGAGGTCAAGACTGCAGTGAGCTGTGACTGTGCCACTGCACTCCAGCCTGGGTGGCAGAGTGAGACTCCAACTGAAAAAATAAATAAAAATAAAAAATCTTTATTGAGCACTTACTGCAGTGGCTTTGTAAGGTGTCACTTTGCCCAGGCAGCATGACACTTCCTGGAATTCCCTTTCATGAACATTTTCAGCGAGAGTGGGCCACAAGAGAAATTTTTATTGGAGATTTGGAAGGCAAAATGGAAGCAGCAGCCATTTTTATAACTCGCTCCTTGATGAGGCAATGGTTGGGCTGGAAAGTGCTTCACTGTCTCTGGGATTCACCTTCAGTTTCTCTGTCATCTGGGGTCAAATGTGTGTGTTCAGCTTCATATTAGAGGAACCCAGGAGGACATTCATACTGCCAAGAAGAGAGTCAATAAGAACTGATAAAGTTGTAGCCTGTGCATGTGAGTTCTAGCTTGTGCTATGTGTTTCAGCTTGTTCTTGTTCTCTTCCACTTTAAATTCATTTTCCCTTCCTAGCTGCTTCTGTGTGCACTTTACTCTCCAGCATCCGATGAGAAGGAACAGCATTATAGAAACTGCTTAGCTAACACACACAGTTGTACAAGATCTAATCCCTATATCAAATCTCCTACTTCTGCCTCTCTGTTTGGGCCCTGACTGATACACTTACCCTGATTAACTCTCTGAGTAACTGTGAGTTTTGAGTTAGCTATAATATACACGTTTACTATTGTCTAATAATACATAATCTAACAAGAGAACATAACTAAACATGCCACATAGAAGGAATTAAATTATTTTATGTATATTTAAAACATATATCTTCATTTTATTTAGGTCTTGCTTCTACAGTGCCTTCAAAATCCAGTTTTTGCTCCTTTGCTAAAATCCTACTCAAACGTTAATTTTTCTCAATTGATTCCCTCGGTGGTTTCTCAATCCAAGCAAAATAAATCACTCTCTTTTCTGCACTCCCCCAGAATTAAGTACATATTTCAATTACAAAACTTGTTACAAAGGATTATAGTTTGTTAATTCCTCTAGGCAAAGCCTCAAATTATTTATTCCTTTATTCTCAATGTTTGTAACAATCTGATACACATTAAGGACTCAATAAATGTCTGTGCAATAATTGCATGCATAAAATATTTTAATGAACACAATCATTGACTTAGTCATTCCACTTACAAGGTGCAAAGATTCATTCATTTATTCAAAAAGCAAGCTGCAGCCTAAATATTCATGTCCTCCCCCAAATCCATATATTGAAATCCTAATCCCCAAGGTAATGTTACTAAGAAGTGAGGCCTTTTGAAATTAGGCCATGAGTCAGCCCTTCTACCATGTGAGACCGTAGCAAGAAGGTGCCATCTAATAATCAGAAAAGGAACCCTCACCAGACATTGAATCTGCTAGCACCTTGGATACCTGGCTTTATTTGATCAATAATGTCTCACAGATTTAGCATACAACCCTATATGAAATTAGTTGCCTAATGTAGGTTTTTCAAATGGAAGAGTTTTGCTTTCTTTTCCCTAACATAATTCTCAGCACAAAAGAGCTCAGAAATTCTTATTTGCCTCCAGCAGGAGTATTTTGATTCATACCACTTTGTTCTCACCTGTGAAGCTGTTTTCTTATTCGCTCTCTGCAGATGTCAAAGATGAGAAAGATAGGCAGCAGACTATTCCAGAAGATGAAATACACTATCTGAATATGGTGGTCTTAAAGAATTTGTTCTTCTCTGTTTTCTCCAGACATTACTGTGAGCTGAAGTTTTTAATAAAACGCAGACAGCAGGCTCAAAAAAATTCTGACAGCTGAATGTGAGATCAAGCTCTTCCCTCTGTGTCCCACGTTCAGGGAAGTGGCTCTTTAATATTGACAGCTTGGTGGTGTGCATTCTGAGGCTCTTTGTCAAGAAGGTAAAATTACTTTCTACCCCCAAAGGTCCTGCCTTTAATCAGCAACTCTGAGCTGTAAAGCCAAATGGCCCAAAACTGGAACAAACCCTCTGGTGTGGAAATGTTTGCAGTGATCACGATCACAGACTTAGTAACATAACACTTAATTCCCTTTGAATTTTGGGAAAGACCTCCAAAAAAAAAAAGACAGGTACAAACAAGGCCATACTACAAAGAATGGAATAAATAAATGATCTAACTTGGGAGACGGGGCAAGATGGCGACGGCATAGGTGAACTGGTGAGATTCCCTGAACGTGAGTTCCCAAAAAGGCTATTACTTCTCTACCCCCATCCCCTAGCCCACCACCAACCGTGCTGGGGTCAGGCCTGGGAACTTCAGTCCCACGCAAGGCCAGATATTGCGCCCCCCCCACTGCTGCCGTTCTACTTGTGTGTGGAAGTCTCCAGTCCCAGCCCCCTCCAGATCCCACCCCGGCTGCATTGTCTCCAGCCGGGCACCCGGCACCAAGCCGCCGGCCACACAGGGAGGCTCTGGGCGCCCGCCCCTCAGAGACACCGGTCCCATTCCTGGCTGAAGTACTCTGTAGGGTCCCAGCGACACTCTCGCCACTTACAGCCTGCCCTTTGGAACTTTGGAGCTCTGGAACTCCGGGTCCACCCTGGCTGAGGCACTCAGCGTGAGACCCCAAGCTGGAGGACCCAGACAAGCATAGAAAAACAGATCTGCTTAAACTGCCTCGCCATTCTCCAGGCAGAGACTTCCATTGCCCCGCCCACCTAGCAACAAACTTTACCTCATTTCCTAAGGCCAGATATTGCAGGGTGAGGGGAAGTTTTGGGTCCCTGCTCCCTACGGCTCTCTCCCCAGCTACATTGTCTCCAGCCCGGCACCCGGCACTGCCGGTCACACAGGGAGACTCTGAGTGCCCGCCCCTCAGAGACACCGGTCCCATTCCTGGCTGAAGTACGCTATAGAGTCCCATCGCCACTCTCGCTTCCCACAGCCTGCCCTTTGGAACTTTGGAGCTCTGGAACTCCATGTCCACCCTGGCTGAGGCACTCAGCATGAGACCCCAAGCCGGAGGACCCAGACAAGCAGAGAAAAACAGATCTGCTTAAACTGCCTTGCCATTCTCCAGGCAGAGACTTCCATTGCCCTGCCCACCTATCAACAAACTTTACCTCAGTTCCTAAGGCAACAGCGCGAAACAGGAGACAAAGCCCCACCCCTATGCTGCAACAAAAAACAAAAGGGAGAGGCTGGAATCAGAGATCACAGAAGTGACTTTAGTCTGATCGCTTATTTTGACTTATGATTTTATAATTGAAACTGTTGGTCTACATTACGTTTGGTGTTTACTTTCTGACTTATACTGTTTCTTGATTTTTTTGGCCTGTCTGTGTAGCTATCGGTATTCTTTAGGGAATCTTTCTTACCTGTCTTTTTTCACTTCTTCCCAGCCCTGTGTCTCTCTCTCTCACCTGATAGTTGGTATGTATATCTATTTTCCCTCTCGCACTTCTCTCTTTCGCTTATTTTGACTTATGATTTTATCATTGTAACTGTTGGTTTAGATCACGTCTGTTGTTTACCTTCTGATCTACACTGTTTCTTGATTTTATTGACCTGTCTCTGTGTAGCTATCAGTATTCCTTAGGGAATCTTCCTTACGTGTCTTTCTTCACTTCTTTCCAGTCCTGTGACTCTTTCTCACCTGATAGCTGGTATGTATATCTTTTATCCCTCTTGTACTTCTCTCTTTCGCTTATTTTGACTTATGATTTTATCATTGTAACTGTTGGCTTAGATCACGTTTGATGTTTACCTTCTGACTTACACTGTTTCTCGATTTTATTGCACTGTCTCTGTGAAGCTATCAGTACTCTTTAGGGAATCTTTCTTATGTGGCTTTCTTCACCTCTTCCCAGCCCTGTGTCTCGTTCTCACCTGATAGTTGGTATGTATATCTGTTTTCCCTCTTGCACTTCTCTCTTTCTAACTCCCTATTGACCCTCAATTCCTCCATTATTTTCCTCTTCTATATGCCCCCTTTTTAAATCTAGGGACCAAGACTGCATACTGCTGAATAGAAAGACTGTAAAGCAGAGGGAAAAGTGAACAAAGTCAGAAGACCCTCATAAGGAAGAACAGGTCATTGCAGAAGAGAAATAAAAGCAACCCCACCTTCCCTCAAAAACAGAATTGAAGAGGGGGAGGGAAAGGGGGAGAGGGAGAAAAATCTACAGAAATGAAGAAAAACCAAAAGAAGAGTATGGGTCTCTCCCAGACGCCTGGGAGAGCAGACA
>NW_007016622.1:4981-7238 GCF_000164805.1 Carlito syrichta
CCGGCATCAAGCCGCCGGTCACACAGGGAGGCTCTGGGCACCCGCCCCTCAGAGACGCTGGTTCCATTTCTGGCTGAAGTCCTCTGTTGGGTCCCAGTCCCACTCTCGCTGTCTAGAGCCTGCCCTTTGGAACTTTGGAGCTCTGGAACTCCGGGTCCACCCTGGCTGAGGCACTCAGCGTGAGACCCCAAATCAGAGGACCCAGACAAGCGGAGAAAAACAGATCTGCTTAAACTGCCTTGCCATTCTCCAGGAAGAGACTTCCATTGCCCTGCCCACCTAGCAACAAACTTTACCTCATTTCCTAAGGCCAGGGACCAAGACTGCAAACTGCTGAATAGACAGACTGTAAAGCAGAGGGAAAAGTGAACAAAACCAGAAGACCCTCATAAGGAAGAACAGGTCATTGCAGAAGAGAAATAAAAGCAACCCCACCTTCCCTCAAAAACAGAATTGAAGAGGGGGAGGGAAAGGGGTAAAGGGAGAAAAATCTACAGAAATGAAGAAAAACCAAAAGAAGAGTATGGGTCTCTCCCAGACGCCTGGGAGAGCAGACACTGAGAAAATTGACTTTGGAATACAAACAATGAAAAGTCCCCAGAATGAAGGGTCTCAAAATGCAAATGTAGATATCAAAACAATAATGGAGAGACTAAAAAGAATTGAGGAGACACAAGAAGAAACTAGGAAGGAGCTGATATCTGAGATAACAGTAATAAAGAATACTGTGAATGAAATAAATAACAAATTGATAAGCATGGAAAGCAGAATTACCCAAGCAGAAGAAAGAATCTCAGAGCTTGAGGACCAAAATATAGAAATAACCCAAACTCTTAAAACACAGAAAATAAGCTAAAAAAGACAGAACAAAACCTTCAGAGATGAGTGACTACCTCAAGAGGCCTAACCTAAGAATAATCGGACTCCCTGAGGCAGAAAGAGAAACAGAGACCACATTGGAACAAACTTTCCATGAGATCATTCAAGAAAACTTCCCTTATCTAATCAGTGATACAAAAATTCAAACACAAGAGATTCAGAGAACCCCCACAAGAAAACAAATGAGAAGACCAACTCCTAGACACATAATAATTTGCCTAAATAAAGTAGGCACAAAAGAAAAAATCCTAAAGGCAGCAAGAGAAAAAGGACAGATCACCTGCCATGAAAGACCAATCAGAATAGCAGCAGATTTATCTGCAGAAACCCTGCAGGCTAGGAGAGCTTGGAGCCCTATCTTCAAAGTCCTAAAAGATAAACAATTTCAAACAAGAATAACCTACCCGGCCAAGTTAAGCTTCATCAGTGAGGGAGAATTAAAATCTTTCCCAGATATCCAATCCCTAAGAACTTATGCAGCCACAAAACCATCTTTACATGAAACACTTAAGAAAGTACTAAACACAGAAGAAAAGGAAAAAAGAACAACGTTCTTCACAAGAGTACAGGGAAAAGAATAAAATATACATGAACCAACCCCAAAACCAAAAGAGAGACAAAAAAAAAAAAAAGAAAAAAAGAAAAACCAAGTGGAAGAACAACAATTCAATAAGAACTCCATGATAGGGACAAACTCTCACATTTCAATAATTAGTCTGAATGTGAATGGACTAAGCGTACCACTGAAAAGACATAGAATGACAAAATGGATAAAATATCACCAGGCAACAATACACTGCCTTCAAGAGACCCATCTCACTAGAAGGGACATACACAGACTCAAAGTAAGAGGATGGGAAACAAATTTTCAGGTGAATGGAACACAAAAGAAAGGAGGAGTCGCGATCTTAATTTCAGACAAAATACCATTTAAGCTATCAAAAATTTAAAAAGATACAGAGGGCCACTATATAATGATAAAAGGTTCACTGCATCAACAAGAAATATCTATCCTAAACATATATGCACCCAACATAGGTGCACCAACATTCATAAAGCAACTTCTAGGAAAACTAAAGAAAGCCATTGACTCTAACACCATAATAACTGGGGACTTTAATACACCACCCACAACCTTAGACAGATCATCAGGACAAAAAATCAGCAAGGAGATCCGGAACCTCAATGAGACTCTGGACCAAATGGACTTAATTGATACCTATAGAACACTCCATCCAAAGACCACAGAATACACATTCTACTCATCACCACGTAGAACATATTCTAAGATCGATCACATAATTGGACACAAATCAAATATAAGCAAATTTAAAAGGACTGAAATTCTACCATGCACCTTCTCAGACCACAGTGGAAT
>NW_007016623.1:0-39655 GCF_000164805.1 Carlito syrichta
AGTCAATATCTGTCTGGGGACGGGGAGACACCCCTTATCAACAAGGGTGCCTGAACGAAGTATATTTGTATACCTAACCCTTAACTGTACCCCACAATATCAAAATTAAAAATATAGATTTAAAAAAATTTTTTTTTCATTACAACAATGTTTTACAACCTTGGCTGTAAATTAGAATACCCCAGAAAGCCACATTAGAAATACTATACCACAGTCCTACCTCCACAGATTGTGATTCACTGGGGCCCAGATGATAATATTTTTTAAAAACTCTGCAGATGATTCTGATATGCATCCACAGGTGAGAACGAGACACTGGAGTCTCTCTCCTGCTTAAATAAACAGTTTGTCCTGATAGAAGGTGGGTCTTTACTGCTTATACTTCTATTTATTATTTATTATTTACTATGAGACCTTCACTAAATTATCTTTTTTAACCCGTTGACAACCCTCTGGGGTAGATGTTATTATGATCTCCATTCATAAATTAAAAAATGAGGTATACAAAGGCTACACATAGCTAAAAAGCATAGGCTGTATTCAAATTCCAACCTGAATGAACCCAAGCCCTTACTCTTAACTACTGTTATAGTGCCCCCTCCATTACTGGGTAGCCCACTGGCCACTGAGAAAATGCCCAGTTGACTAATTCTCATCCCTATGGAGGAAAAGGCAGAAGCAAGGAGAGACAATAAATGAATCTTACTGGCGGGACTTTGGAGGTCTAACAAAAAGTGCTCAGAATCTTAGTGCTTAGTACCCTTCAAGGGCACCTGGTACAATCACTTCATTGTAGAGATGAGGAAAGTAAAGCCCAGAAGAGTTAAGTAAGCTTCCAAAGATAGTACCCAGGTCGACTTCAGGGCCCCATCTCCCAATTCTGAGCAAAACCTTCCCTTAGGTTCCCATTTACCATCTAGTGGAGAAGAGGAGACAAGTGGAACAGGAAACATAATTCACTGCTGCCTAACATGAGTGCCACAGGTGGGAACATAAGGGGATGGGGCTTGCTTGTGGCTGGTGGGATTGAAGGAAATGTCACGGAGGAGATGGCATTTAATTTGAGCCAAGGTCAGGTAGGCTCTCAATTTGCCGAGTTGAAAGAAAGTCCATGGGGAGGAAAAAGTGTCAGCAAAGACCAGAAGAGAATTGTCTTGAGCAGACGGGGTATGTGAGGACGAGAAACAAGAGACAATATGAGGTACGCAGAGCCAGAGCTCATCTCAGGGGCTATACTCTAGCCCAAAAGCAGTGGGACCGTGGCTGCTGTTGTCGGCCAGAAATGGCTGCACATCAGAAGCAACATGGCGCAGACCCAAGTGGATAGTGATGGAGGTTGGGGACAAGTTATTGAATTCATTCCATCTCAAGGCAATGAAAGCCTGCACTCCTGCCAAGGTCATGGGAAGAGGAAAGAATGAAGAGAGGTGGCGAAGGGAAGAATGAAATGCTACAACAGGAAAGGGGATGAGAATGAGGGAACATGAGAGATGTAAGAGACAAAATCAAGTCTCGAAAGGTGATGAAATTGTGCCTGTGTTGGACCCTGCCCCAAACAACAGAACCAAGAAAGAAATAAAAGAAAGGCCGTGATGGCAAAACCGTCTGGTCATTTCACTGAAAAATCTGCTTTCCAAGGTGAGAGAAGAAAGCCCAGTAAGAATGAGAAACAGAACAGGGTACTAAGGCAGCTGCATGGTGGGAGGAGTGGAGAGGGCGGGAGGTGAGAGAAACGGCAACCGACAGGCGAGGAAAGAACTCGAGGCAGGGGTCGGGGGTGGAGAAGAGCCTCGAAGGGGAGTCTCTATGTCCCAATTCCTGGCATGTCTGGATAGATGCCCCAACTGATCTCAATGGGGACAATGTGTAGCAATGAACAATGCTGGGAGTTGGAATTCAGTTTTGTCGAATCAAATCCTGTTGAACACGACATACTCAATCATGGAAAGAGACAGGATTCCATTCAGGTGGTCCAATTAAAAAGACTAAAGAAGGTGCGGGCAAAGCTAAGGAACCAACAAGCAGTGGCACTCAGAGACTCGGAGGCACTCAGAGACTAGCAACAGCAGGAAGCCATGATGTCCCTAAGCTTGAAGACAGAGCAGTGAAGGAGGGGCTGTTGTTACCAAGGAGCACAGCCACTGTTTCCATTGTGGTGCCAACGCGGGATGGGCACAGAAGAAACATCTCGACTTCTCTCTTCTCCTCCTGTGTACCTCTGGTTGGCTGAACACATCAGAGAGTTTAGGAGCCCAAGTGGTACAATTTGTGGGATCAGTCTCCCCAGGACCATAGTGAAGAAGAGAGGGGCAGAAAATGGATTTGGGGGAGGGGTAAGGAAGGGGAGGGGAAGGGAGGGGAGGAACAAGCACACCCAGGGAACACAAGGCCTTGGCTCCACGCCCATCAGAGCCTCAGGCATGGGTCACCACCCGCCGTCTGTGCCAGTGAGTGACTGGCTGAGCTTCCTCAAGGGCAGGTCAACTTTGCTGCCACAACTCAAAGGCTTTTTCTTCTCAAATGTCTAATAACTAGTATCTTTGGAATCTTAAGTGGGTGTTGTGTTTTGTAAAACTTAACAACCAGATGAGCAGGAACCTTTTATATGCCCTTCGATGCCCATATTTTTTCAGAAACTAACATGGGTTTTGCAATCTGTTAAAGTATTTTTGTCCTTCTAGGTGTGAGAGCAAGTTTGGGAGATGTAGTTTGGCTGGTGAATTGTTGAAATTCCCAAATATTTGGGGTTTTTAGAATTTTACTGTAAACTAGTAATTTATAATTATATATATTAGGCCAGGTGCAGTGGCTTACACCTGTAAATGCAGCACTTTGGGAGGCTGAGGCGGGAGGATCACTTGAGCCCAGGAATTCAAGACCAGCTTAGGCAATGTAGCAAGATCTCATCTCTACAATAATCACAAAAGTAGCTGGGTGTGGTGGTGCGTGCCTATAGTTCCAGCTACTTGGGAGGCTGAGCTGGAAGGATCATTGAGCCTAGGAGATCAAGGCTGCAGTGAGCAGTGATTGTGCTACTACACTGCAGCCTCAGTGATGAAGACCCCAACTCAGGAAAAAAATACTGTACGTATGTATACAGTACAAAGTGATGTTATTATGATTTATGAATATAATGTGGAATAATTAAATCAAGCTATTAGCATATCCATTATCTTAAATACTTATCACTTTTTGTAGTGAGAACATTTGAAATTTATTCTCTTAGCAATTTTGTATGTATAATACACTGTTATCAACTATATTGTCCACACTGTACAATAGATCTCAAAAAAATAAAGCATTCCCCCATCTGAAATTTTGTACCCTTTAACCATCAAAACCCCATTCCCCCTACCCCTCAGCTTCCGGAACCACCATTCTCCTCTCTGCTTCCATGAGTTCAATTGTTTTAGATTCCACATATAAGTGAGAACATGCAGTATTTGTCTTTCTGTGTCCAACTTATTTCATTTAGCACAGTGCTCTTTATTCCATCCATGTTGTCACAAAATTTCCCTCTTTTTTAAGGCTGAGTCGTATTTCATTGTGCCTGTATTTCACATTTTCTTTATCCATTCACCTTTTGAAGTACACATTTGATTCCATATGTTGGCTATTGAAATAGTGCTGCAGTGAATAAGCAGGTGCAGACATGTCTTCGACAAACTGATTTCAAATCTTTTGTGTAAATACCAAGAAGAGGAATTGAGGGTCCCCAGATATTTGGTTTTTGAAGAGACGAGAAATAAAATTATGGCATCACTCATAAGACCTTTTGCCACACCGAATGCCAGAAAATTCATGACAAGAAACAGAAAATGCAAGGCACAACTTATGATCAAAATGTAAAGTCACAGGAGATTAGGAAAGACGCTTATAGGTGAGATGACATGCACACAACTTGAGAAGAGGTGAGATTTCTTTGTATAAGAACAGAAGGTCATGCCTGCCTTCTAAGGCCTCGCTTGTCTCCACCGCATGCTAGAGACCAAGTACCCTCTTGATGACCTCTGACCCTCCGTGGGCTCTACAGCAACACCCCCTGGCCTGCTGCCTCCTTGCCCTAGTTTGATGTGGTGCTAAGAGTCCATCAAACCAAAATTGCATCATCAATTTAAAAGTAGGTTTTGTGGAGGAGAAAAAGACACACCATGTGCACACATCAATTTTCCAGAAACATAAAATTAGAAAAAAAAAAAATCTTCCATCAAACTTCAAATTTTCCAACTTCCAGGGTGCCAATTTTCCTTTATTATAGTAATCCTCATAAAAGTGCCAATGAGTCTTCGTTTGCTTGGGGGAAAATTTCTCTCTTCAAAAGAACAGTCTGCTAACCTAAATGACTCTTACATTTGTGAAACTGTAAGAGGAGATATTTTGGATCCCTAAAAACCCATCTTCGGCCATTTGGCTTCCTGTCACCAAATATGAGACTACCTCTAGACTTTCATCTCAAAACCTTGGAGGGTTTTACTGTGTCGTCTTTTCTTCTCCAAGAATATCTTAAAGAACAGTAGAAAGGGGGAGGCATCAATCTCTCCATTCCAGCAAAAGCAAGACCCCCCCTCCGAAGTCACCTGGGAACTACCCATGGTTTTTGACACTGATGTCAAGGAGACATAATAAGCTCCTTTTAACATAAAATAAAAAGGTATACCTCTCTACCTCTAAACAAAAGCTCACAAGTGACCAGTGCTATGAAGGAGAAAGAGAAGTATACTTGCAGGATAAAGGACTAGAGGATGTTATGCACCGAATGTTGGTGTTCCCCCAAAATTGAAACCCTGACCCCTGGTGTGATGGCTTGCAGGTGGGCCCTTTGGGAAGTGATCAGGTCATGAGGGTAAAGACCTCATGAATGGAATTATTACCCTTATAAAAAGAGGCTAGAGAGCTATCTAGCTCTTTTTTCTGACACAGGAGGATACAATGAGAAGTTAGCCATCTGCACCCAGAAAAGGGCTCTCACCAGACCCTGACTATGTTGGCACCATGATCTCTGACTTCCAGCCTCTAGAACTGTTTTCTGTTCTAGAGAAACAGTTGTTCTGTATTTCTATTGTTCAATATCAGTGTATGATATTTTGTTATAAGTAGCCCAAGCTGACAAGAAGATTTGCTTTGTCAGGAAGGTCAGAGAAGTCTTGACTTGAGGTCTGAAGACAAACAGACATCAACTAGGCAAAGGGAGTGGGGAAAAGTATGTGCAAAGGTCCTGTGGTAGAAATAACCATGGCAAGTAGGAAGGATTGAAAGAAGTCAATGTGACTAGGACAGACAGAGTTGGGGCTGGGGACCATAATGTAATAAGATGGGTCTAGGGATTTTGGGGGCCAGCCCTGGCAGCCAATGTTCAGGGACTGCTTTTGTGTTGTCTGCTTGTTTTCTCTCCTTTAAGCAACGGGAAGCTCCTGAAATATTTTAAGCAGGAAAATGGCATTAGCAGGCTTGCCTTTCAAGATGATTGCTCTGGCTGTAGTAAAGGCAATGAATCACAGAGGGTAAGAATGATGTGGAAAGCCAGGTAAGCGATCATTGCAACAGTCCAGGTGAGAGGTCATGGGAGTTTGAACCAAAATGAAAACCATGACCAGGTTTGAGGGGTATCTATTTAGAAGGGGAAAAACATCACTGGCCCTGGAGACTGATTAGACTTTGCAGAGAGGAAGAGAGATATTAAGGAGGGGCAGCTACGTTTCAAGCTTGTTGGTGAAAGACCAGGCTAGGGGAGAAGGCAATGGGGTCAGGTCAGGACGTGCTGTGTTTGGGATGCCCTTGAGAAATCCAGGAGGAAACATCCAGGAGGACGTGGGTAAGCAGGTTAGAGTGAGATCAGGACTGGAGATGGAAGCTTGGGAGTCGTTTGCATGACGTTAATTAAAGCCACAGGTGTAGGAATAGAGTTGAAGGGGAAGACGGGGTTGAGTGGAATAGAATATGCCTACAAAGGAGACAGTGTGGTCAGAGTGGCAGGAAGAAAAGGAAGACAGAAGGGGCGGCTCCCAGAAACCGAGTCAGGAGCACTGCAAGAAGGAGAAAATGGTCAGTGGTACCCACCTCCTGAGAGGAAAGATGAGGCCTGAAAATAGGTCTTTTGAGTTGGTTGATATAAAAGTCATAGTTGATTTGGGTAAGAAATAATAAAAGAATGCTCAGGCACAGTTCTCTGATTAATTTTTAAAAATTGGGCAAAGGGAAATATATGACCTACAAACATTTCAGGTTTTCCAGAATTTACTCTTACAGGAAAAAAAAATTCTGCGTGTTAGTGATCTAGAGTCGATCAGACTGGAGGCATGTAGGTGATGTTTCTAAACAGATGAGTGAGAGTGGAGTGGAACCAGGTTAGGAAAGAGGGTGGGTCTCCCCTACTGGGCTGTGATCCCCACAGCTGCTCACCCTCTGTATTAGTTTCCTAGGGCTGCTGTAACAAATCACTACAATAGGGTGACTTAAAGCAACAGACATGTATTCTCTTACTGTCTGGATGCTGCAAGTCTAAAACTGGTGTCAGTAGGGCCGTACTCCCTCCAAAGGCTTTAGGGAAAAAAATCCTTCCTTGCCTCTTTCAACTTCTAGTAGTTCCTAGCATTCCTTGGCTTGTAACCCCCAAGTTCAATCTCTGCCTCTCTTACCACATGATCTTCTCCTCGGGGTCTTCTCCCCTTAGCTTCTCCTATACAGACTCTTTGATTTAGAGTCTACCCTAATCCAGGATCATCTCATCTCAAGATCCTTAACTTAATTACGTCTACAAAGACTTTTCTTCAACTACAGTCACATTCAGTTTCTGATGGACACATCTTTTGAGGACCTGCATTCACCCCATGACATCCTCCCATTCCCATCTCCTAAAGCACCATGTCATCTTATCTGAAAGTCTTCACCTCAAAACTGGAGAGCCAGCAATCCTGTGCTTACCCCTTAACCCAAACCCAGCCAGGTTACAAGAGCCACCAGCTTTGACTTAAAACTGAGTGTCCTCCTCCCCACAGTCAGGTGAAGAGGGAGACTCTCTTTTGTCCTGAAAGAAGGTAGGTTTCTCAGATCTCAGATGTCACTGTATCAGAGAACTATTTTTTCTTTGCTCTTTCATTTCCCCATAAACACAGTGCTAAACTTAATCACCAAGTTCTTTCACCTTCTTTGTGTAGGACTCCAGGTAACTCAGGATAAATGGCATGTTTCTGGATGTGAGGAAGGGGAGGTGAACTAACCACAGTTTAAATACATTATAGTTTTCCAAGTTCCAAATGAACTTTTGAAACAAAGCCCATTTGCACACCAGGGACTCTCAAGGTTTCCTGTATCAGCCACTGAATGAGAATTGGAACTCCAGAGAACTGGTTAATGAATGGTCACTCTAACCATGAACACAGATTCATGGGATTACATAAGGCAGCGGTCCCCAACATTTTTGGCATCAGGGTCCAGTTTCATAGAAGACAATTTTTCCACAAAATTGTGTGTGTGTGTAGAGGGGGAGATCATCAGGCATTAGATACTCCTAGGGAGTGAGCAACCTAGATCACTCGTATGTGCAGTTCATAATAGGAGTTGCACTCCTATGATAACCTAATGCCCCTGCTGATCTGACAGGAGGCGGAGCTCCGATCACCTGCCAGCCTGCTATGCAGCCAGGTTTCTAACAGGTCACAAGAACAGACTGGTCTGCTCCCCAGGGTATTGGAGAACCCATACATAAGGTGCCTATAGTTAGGGGGACAAAGGAAGTTGAGGGAGGAAGACTTGGGGGCTGCTTTCCCCCTCTGAGTACCTGAAAATGATGTGCATGGTTCAAAGTGATTTTCACCTGTATAATCAAAGACATTGTTTTGGCCTTCATGACTCAAGAACTGTATCTTCTTTCCAAGATGATCAAGAGCAAAACATGGAAGCCAGGCATGGTGGCTCATGCCCGTAATCTCAGCACTTTGGGAGAATGAGGCAGGAGGATTGCTTGAGCCCAGGAGTTTGAGAGCAGCCTAGGCAACATAGTGAGACCTCATCTCTACAAAAAATAAACCCCAAATCAGCCAGACGTGGTGGTGCACACCTATAGTCCCAGCTACTTGGGAGGCTCAGGTGGAAGGATCACTTGAGCTCAACCTGAGGTAGAGGCTGTGGTGAGCTGTGTTCATGCCATAGCACTCCAACATGGACTACAGAAGAGACCCTGCTAACAAAAAAGAAATGGCATTTCATTTGGCTCCTCCAGAAAAGTGCTGTTTTAATCATAATAATAGGTAGAATTTCTCTTCTCCAAAGAGCTCACAAGATTTCAGAAAAGCACTGTAAGACATCATGTCATCATATATTTGGAGAAACTAAGGCACGGAGATGATAAACAAGTGCTGTGTCATGTTTTAACCACCCATGAACTTATCTGCTCACACCATCACAAAAGGAGCTTAATTCTTAAAAATTCTCCTTCAAAAGTTAATCTGTAGCTGAGAAAAGAATAGGACACAGACCTCATTTTCTGGGTTCTCTGTTTTATCTTATACATCAGTGGTTCCTAAATCAGCAGCTTTCCATCCTGCTTCAGACCCACTGAATCGGAATCTCCAGGGGTTAGGGCCAAGTGAAACTGTACCCCACCACAACCCACAACTTCCTGATGCTCAGTCACATTTGGGGCCCCCCTGCAGTGGTGAAATTTGCTTGATACGCTGGTTCCTGGACCCTCCAGTAGTTGTAGGTACTGCCTGCACTATTTGATCTCTGGTTATCCACATCTGGGCCCATGTTGCCTCCTGGTGGATGAAACTGTTCTAAAGAACCATCCCACTGTGGGCTTCCCTCGTGACAAAAATGGGCAGGTAACATCCTAAGCAAATTGGAACAAGTTAGCCACCCTAACAGGGGAGGAATGGGTCCCTTGTACCCAGGGCCTGCCTCAGGCAAACTCATGAAGTCTACTCCCTGTGTTCCACCCCCTAATTAGTACAGTGACTAGAGCATGGAGTCAGACAGCAGCATGAACTTGGGAAAACCCTCACCCCCTCCATGACCTGAGCCTCAATTTTGTCATCTGTACAGTGGACACAATGTGGGGGGATGACGATGAACAAGAAAGGTTGCTGAAAGAATCAAATTGTATATGTTAAATGCCTGGCATGGTAGTCAACAAATGACAACTCTCTTTTCCTGCTGGAAGTTTCCCATTTCTGTTACATAAGTTTTGGGAATCAGTGTTCTTGCTTCCTATTAGAACAAGGATGTGGCCAATCGTTCTATGTGTGTGTGCATTTAAGTTAGAGTTTGTACCTTATAATTTTAATTACCTGATTTTCCCAGATTGGCTCAAGAGACCCACTAACTATAGTTCCCGGTTAAAGAAACAACTCTGTGTGGCACTCACCTGCTTCTTACTCAACAGAATTACCCAGGTGGGAAGTAGCTTATAAATCAACCCTGCCCTTGGGATCATCAGCCTGGAGCTTGTCTGAAACCATCATTCATGGCTTTTGTTCACGAGAATGTGGCATTGCTTTTCCAACCGATAATCTCGAGGTTTCTCACTATCTCATCTGAGAGTTCTTCTGCTCCCAAATGAACTTTGTGTATCCCATAGACATCTCTGTTTTGCAGCAGGTCCTCTAAAGCACAGCCTCCAAATTTGATGAGGTAACATATCAACAAACAGAAATTTGTTTTATTTATATTGTACACAGAATAGAGGGAGTGTCCTCCCAGTTAAAGAAATCCAGAGCTCAGGAAACTGTAAAGTGACCAGCTATTCAATTTGCTCAGAACTGAAGAGGTTTGCTGGACCTGGGTGTGTTAGTTTTAAAACAAGAACACCTGGTGAGGGGATTGCCTGAGCCCATGGGTTCCAGAACAGCCTGAGCAATTTGATGAGACCTCATCTCTACAATGAAAAAAAAAAATCAAAAAATTAGCCGGGTGTGGTAGTGCATGCCTGTGTTTCCAGCTACTTGGAAGGCTGAGGCAGAAGGGTCGCCTGAACCCAGCAGGTCAACGCTGGGTTGGTTGTGAGCATGTGTACCATTGCCTGAGTGCCTGAGTGTGCCATTGCCTGAGTGTGTGCCTTTGTCTGAGTGATGGAGTGAGACTCCAACTCAAAAGAAAAGAAAAGAAAAGAAACTAAGAACATCCTAGGCAAATTGGGACAAGTTGGCTACCCTAACAGGAAAGGAATGGGGTAGACCAAAAGAACTTTCTTTCAAAAGGCAACACTTCATGGTCATCCATTCCCTCCACCCCTCATGGCTAAAGCTAGCCCAGGTAGAGTATATTCCTCGATACTGTCTCAGGTACAACTACACATCTGATGCTGGACTCCGGAGTCTGGAGAAATTCAGGTTCTTTGAACGCTGAAGAATGTTGGGGATGGGCAAACAGACAGAGCAGCTGGGACTTTCCACTCTGGAATCATGATCATAATCATCTTTCAGTCAGATATTATACACGGGGCCAGTCCTGTGGTAGAAAATGGGAAGACTGATAGACCCTGCTACTTTTCTGTGGTGTGACCTTGGGTAAGCCCACTCTAAATCTCAATCTCCTCACCTCCACTTTGGTGATAACAGTATCTCCCACATAGAACAGTGGTGAGAATTCTGTAGGCCACAGAATGCATTTCACAAAGGACATTGAATTCATGCCAGTTCCCCCTTCCCATCTCCATGCCCATCATGAGGCGTACATTCAGGGATAAAGTGATAACGCCCTCAACATGTTCCCCCATGAGTTTAGATTCTAATCCTCGCTGTTAGAATTGCAGAGCAGGAAAAAAAAATTCTAATACTGTGTTCTGCTTTCCTCTTCATGAGAATGAGTATCACTCATGACCCATGAACCCAGGAATTCTAAAAATTCAGATTCTCCAACCTAGTCATTTGACAGATAAAGAAATGGAGGCCCAGAGTGGAAAGGTGGGTGACATGCCTGTTAGACAATGGATCTAAAATCCAATCTTCCAACTGTCAGTCTTTGATCCAATTGCTCCTGTATCACGCTATCTCTCAATTCTTTACTCAAGGATTTGGTCCCTGACAGTGCACTGAGATTGAAGAGCAAGAGTAAAAGAAGATACTAGCATGTTACAGTATAGTAGACCCTTCAATAACAAGGGTTTGAACTTCACAGGTCCACTTTTGTGTGGGTTTTCTCCTGCCTCTGCCACCCCTGAGACAGCAAGACCAACCCTTCTCTTCCTCCTCCTCAGCCCACTCAACATGAAAACGATGAGGATGGGGACCTTTATGATGATCCCCTTCCACTAGTGAGAAGTAAATATATATTCTCTTCCTTATGATTTTATTTTCTGTAGCTAACTTTATTGTAAGAATACAGTAGATAATATATAGAATATACAAAATAAGCCTTGGGAGGCTGAGGTGAGTGGATTGCCTGAGCCCGCGGGTTCGAGACCCGCCTGGGCAGCGAGACCTCGTCTCTACAATCAGTCAAAAAATCAGCCGGACGTGGTAGCGCACGCCTGTAATTCCGGCTACTTGGAAGGCTGAGGCGGAAGGATCGCAGGAGCCCAGCAGGTCGAGGCTGCAGTGGCCGGGAGCGGCCACTGCACTCCAGTCTGGGCGACCAAGTGAGACTCCAACTCAAAAAAAAAGAATATACAAAATATGTCTCACTTAACTGTTTATGTTATTGGTGAGGCTTCTGGTCAGCAGTAGACTATTAGTAATTAAGTTTGGGAGGAGTCAAAGTTGTATGTGGATTTTTGACTGCATAGGGAGTCGGCACCCCAACCCTTGCGTTGTTCAAGTGTCGGCTGCAGTGATGCCTGACTGAAAGGTGTGAGAGCTGGTTTTGCTCCCAGGAAGTGGGAAGAATGTGTAGGTGCCAAATGCCTTGGGCAGGCCGGGGGCAGGGAAGGACAAAAACCATTAACTGGAAAGAAGACAGCTAAATTTACCCAATTAGTTGGCTTCAGTCTGACCCCAATCAAGCTTGATTGTTTGATAAGAGTAACCTAAACTTTTTTGTGTGCAATGGATACAATTCTAGCTACTGAGAAATGGGACTTCATGACCTGGAAACGTGAAAACAACAGGCCCCTAATAAAGTGGGGTGCTTTGCCAGCTTCTCCAGGCTATTGGATGAACACCTTTTGTATCTAGGGCATGGATAATAGCAGGCTCACCCCGTTTCTTTCTATCTGAAATTCTGCAGCGCTTTTACTTACACCCCAGGACTGCCCCTATAATTCAAGCTGTGCCTTAAGATGGCTCTCTCCTTGATGAATCATGCTGGTAATGTGAAATCACTTTTTAAGCTGGGAAGGAACTAATGCGTAATCGAAAAGCCGTACCCAATTTGCTCAGCCCAGGAAACTGACAGTTCGAAAGGTAGAAAGTGCTTCTTGCCAAGAATGGATTGTGAAATGGATTAGAAAATCAAGGCTGTTATTGCAGATGCTACTTTGCAGCTCACGAGTAGCCCTGGTGGCTGCGGTGTCACCCCATCATTTTGGCTGAGAGGGGACTGTGACTCTGATTCCATATCACTTTAGCTCTATTTTTTCTCTTAAACTGTAGATAAGAATCGGGATTCAGAGTTAATTCCCTTCTCCTTATTAATCTGTGAAGAAAAATGAGCTTGTTTATCAGGTTCTCGGGAAGCTGGAGATTTAGCTAGAGTTAGTAATACCCTCTGACAAAGACAAAGTATTTCCGAGAATAATAGAAGCAATATATAATGTGATATTCTAAAAGTGTGTTCAATTATGCATGAGATTAAAATGGAAAGTAAATTATAGGTGAAATTGTACATAACATACAAAATTTCCAAGCTGACCCACTTATACAGAGCCATATTCGGGAGGTCAGAATTCTGATAGACCAAAAGAAGTTGGTGATCTCTTGAAATCTGTCAAAATGGGTTTGATAGTGATAATAATAATAACAGCTAATGTAAGTCTTTGTCATGTGCTGGGGTAAAGCTAATCATTTCCATGTATCTTATAGTTGGCATAAAAATAAACATTCAATTAAGGTGAGGCATTATCACAGTTATCATACATGACCGCTACAATGCTATGAGTTATGTGCCCTTGTTGTCCCTGTTTTGCAGATGGGGAGACTGAGGTCCCAGGACATTAGGTCGTTTGCCCAAGCTTTCACAGCTGAAACACCTAGAATTTCAACAGCTGCTAGACTTGGGGTTTCAACTCATTTCTAAGTGGCCTAGGAGTCCACGCTTTGGTGTACTGTGCTCTAGTCCCTCCTGGCTGTCCATGTTGCCCTCGTTCAAGTTGTCTTCATCCGCATGGCAAAATCAAGTATGCAACTGAAAATAAGAATCACATAGGTGATATGTGCAAATTTTAGCATTATGGTTAAGAATGTGTTGTAAGCTTTGGAATCGGCTTTCCTACCTACTAGCTATGCGACCTTTTACAAGTTACTTAACCTCTGTTTTGTTTTTTTTTTTATCTGTAAATGAGGATAATAATGCTTCCCTCCTAGGGTTTTGGAAGAAAAAATTAACACCTCATAAGCTGTCTGTAAATGTTATCAATTATTATTACTACATGTACCTGCTACTCTCTTAAACGTAAATAGCCTATCTGTGACATACTTGCTTAGATAGTGTTTGTTAAAAGTTGTAGTAACGTCAGAAGAACATTTTTTTTTAAACTTGGAAAGACATCAGCATCCTAGCTGATGGCTGTAAATTCTAGAAGACTGAGCATGCCCCAACCCTGCAGGGAATTCTGGAGAGAGCCTTAAGCCACAGGGAATGGAGCATCTATGGTGTCAAGTACACTTTGTCTTTGGGATCTGCAGACACTGCAGACACTGCAGATGGCTTAAATGACCAGAGTTCTTTTTACACTGAGCATGTGTGACTGTCATTTCGGCTGTAGCCACTGCTACTGTTTTCAGAACAGCCGGCTCAGTTCGCTCCTAGTTAGAGAGGAGGCGCCTACCTTCACTGGAAAGATGTGAGACATGCCAGGCAGCCAGGCTCTCCCACCAGGAAGTATTAACCCCAGATCTGTCACCCCATCACAGCTTCATCTCTCTACCTCTCAAAGGCCCTCTCTCTGGAAGAAACCACTAATAGGATTTAAATATGCCTGGAGGGTTCCAAGCCTTAGCAGAAGGCATCTTGATTGGCTAATCAGTCCACATCCCCTGTAAGCATCCAGATGAAAAGTAAAACACTTTCAGAAAGCAGACCCAAGAGGGCGAGGAAGCCAGCAATGAAACCAGCCTACGGGGCTCTCTCCTGGTGTGGGTTTCCAAGCCCCTGTGGCATTAAACCTATGTGTTGCCTATGAAAAAACATTCAGTAAAATTGAATTAACTGTGCCTTTATCTACAAGATTAAATGGAAAAACTTCTGAGACCCATAATGACCACAGTCTTCACTTGCCCACACTGGAATTCCAGGAGCAGTCTGAGGCTTTCCAGAAGAAATGAAGGGCCTGATTATTAAATTATGTTTGTCATTAAATCATTAGTGATTCACACATTTAAGTCTAATTAAGAAACAGCTACGCTGCTTAATGGTTGTTGCAAAGGAGGTAACTGTTTAGTGACTCTAAACATGAAACCTCCATCCTTAGCAGGAAATACGCTCTCACCAACCAAGGGGTGGGCCATCGGGGGCCTTCTGGTTAAACACAGGTTCCTCTCAGGCAGTTTAAACTATCATCCATCTATTTATGATGCCATCTTCAAATCCTTGGATGCTGATGTTATTCAGTTATTGTCAAGGCAAAGAGGCAAGAGGGGAACTGAATTTGGTGCATGTGACCAGAGAAGAAATTCTCTCTCCAGTTCTTGGTAGTTGAAATGAAAAAGTTTCCTTACCCAACAAAGAGACATTCAAAATTCATACTTAAATGTTAATTTTGAAAACCAAACTTTTATCTTCTAGTGTATTGCCTTTGCTTTTCTTTCCTCCAAAGTGCATTTACTCACTTTTTATTTCAAAGTGTCATAATTAGTTTTCCCAAAAACAACATATTGCTTTTGGGTTTTGTATTTTTGATTTATTGAGGAAGAAAGTGATTACTAAATTGTCACGCAGATACCCGTATCCGTCCTTGCTCCGTCCCCTGCCCCTGAAAATCACATTTGGATTTTTCAGGCCTGTTCCACCTGTTCCCTTTCCTAGTTATGGTGATGCAGTGGTGGTAATAAGGAATAACCATGATGAGGACAATCAGGAACACCGTTCACAATTGTTTCTTTCCTCTCTTGTCCTGATTCAGTGTACAGAGTTCAGAAACTATTAACTTAGACCAAGGACCCAACTTTTGCCATAGGTTTAAAAGCCCTGCCCTCTTCTTATTGGGAACCCCAGCAGAGGGAGGACACAGGTACATGGCAGTGATAGCTGGCATGGGGTCTCACATGCACCCAGACATTCCCTGTCATGGCTACAGAGGAAGCATGCTTTGGAGACAAGAGCTGCAGTTTGACTTGGAATGTTGGTTCTGCCCTTACTGGTTGGTGGGACTTGAGAGTGGTGTTAGTTTCCTGAGTCTCTGCTTCCCCATTTACAGAAGTATGGATTAGAATAGTCCATCACAGACTTCTAATGAGAATTGAACAAAGGTACATTTGAAAGCAAATAGCCCTGTAATCCTAGCTCTTTGGGAGACCAAGGCAAGAGACTCACTGGAGCCCAGGAGTTTGAGACCAGCCTGGACAACATAGCAAGACTTTGTCTCCACAAAAAAAAAATTTTTTTAATTAGGCAGGTGTGGTGGCACACACCTGTAGCCTCAGAACTTGAGAGGCTAAGGCAGGAGGATCACTTGAGCCCAGGAGTGAGTCGAGATCACGCTACTGCACTCCAGCCTTAGTGACAGAGTGAGAACCCCCCCAAATCAAAAAAAAAAGAAAGAAAGAAAATGAATGGCAGAAGATTTCAACCTCTGTTAATTTCCTACCTCTGATCTGGCAATTGATTATGAATTTCTAACTCCCTCTATCAACTATTCTTCTTTTCAGAATCTTAATCTTGTCTTGTCCTTGGCTGCTGTCCTCAAAGGAATTATGATATATGAAGGTTCAGGGCAGAATGCTAATTTAAAAATCTCTGTAGCTGCTAGCAAGGTTGACTTAAGCAACACATACAGAACAATAAATATTAGGTGTATAATGGATTGAACGGTAGCCCCCCACAAAGATATGTCCATGCCCTGATGCCTGGAACCTATAAATATGATCTTACTTGGGAAAAGAATCTTTGCAGATGCAATGAAATGAAGGATCTTGAGATGAGAAAGTCATCCTGGATGATCTAAGTGGGCCCTAAATGCATCGACAAGTGCCCTTGTAAGAGCGAGGCAGAGGGAAGTTACACAGACATCAGAGGAGGAGGCAACATGACCACAGAGGCTGAGACGAAAGTACTGCTGCCACGTGGCTGCCATAAGTCAAGGAATGCTGACAGTTACCACAAACTGGAAAAGGCAAAGAACAGAGTCTTATCTGGAGCCCCTGGAGGGAGCGCGGCCCTGCTAGTTTTCAAACTTTTCCCTCCAAACTGTGAGAGAAACATTTCTTTTGTTTTAAGCCACCAGATCTGTCATATTTTATTACAGCAGCCACAGGAAACCAAGCTTTTACAAGGTGCTATTATTATTAACAAATAAAGATTGGTTTTATTTTATTTTAAGTGTTTACCTTTTACCCTTGATATAGAAAAGTTGGAGAAGTCCCTGCTCTTGGTAGAAATGGTTTCCAACCAGATCCCTTGCTAGTCAAGATGGAGTCAAGAGACAGAATAGGTTCTCTGAGCCTTGAAGTCATTGTAAGTCATTCTGCATGAAATCACCAAGTGTCCCATGAGTATTATGGAGAAATAAGAAGAGAAACTACATTTAAGAGCATGTTTACCTCCACACTTGCATGCCAACTTTGACAGTGCCTTTGAGTACCAATACATTTGACATTACCACCAGGTGGGGAACGATCCAGCCCTACCTGGCAACCAGCCTACATCCAGGAAACAAGGATAATGAAGATGTTTTGCAACTCCACCACCCCTCCTGTACAACATGCAATGCTGGTGACCTGCAGAATTCAACTCTTAAATAGAAAACTGAAATGTTGGCACAGTTCTCTGACCTTCTTTCAAAAGTCATGTATCACCATTTGGCATCTTCAGGTTTGACTCATTCAGGATATTGTGTTCTTTTCATGAGTACAGAATGAGCTAAGAATCTCTCAAGGGTATGTGCTTATGAAGGAAAGTTTATAGGATTTTCTTCTTAACTCTACTCATTGAAAATTAGCTTTCTTATAAAAAACAATTTTGCTTCTTCCTTGGGGTGTAGTACAGCCGGAAGATCAGAGCACATCAAGAACAAAATATCAAACTGGATGTAAAAGTGGTATATGCATGGTTTGGAACTCTGAGCAAAGTGGGGGCCTTCAGTACCTTCACTGTCATTAAGATTGGAGTTTGGAGCCGGACTTGGTGGCTCAGCCTGTAATCCCACGCTTTTGGGAGGCTGAGGTGAGTGGATTACCGGAGCCCGCGAGTTCGAGACCCGCCTGGGCAGTGAGACCTCATCTCTACAATAAATCAAAAAATCAGCCGGGCGTGGTAGCGCATGCCTATAATTCCGGCTACTTGGAAGGCTGAGGCAGAAGGATCGTCAGAGCCCAGCAGGTCGAGGCTGCGGTGGCCGGGAGCGGCCACTGCACTCCAGTCTGGGCGACAGAGTGAGACTCCAACTCAAAAAAAAAAAAAGATTGGAGTTTGGGGGCCTTGTGGTATATCGTAGTTCAAATGAGGTTAATGGGCTTTGGAATCATCACTGGGGGAAGGAAGTAGAACCCAGCATGTTTATGTGATGCCATGAGTTCCTTGGCTTGTTTTGCAATTCCTATTGTAAGTAGGTGATTTTTTTTTACTTAAGTCAATACTTCCTCCTTTTCATTTCTTTCACTTATTTGGTACATGCCATTGCCCTCTTCCTTAAGAGGTAAGGAAGTATCAGATGAAAAGTAGTTTTAGCTATTTCTCTTCAGGAGAAAGTTTTATAGTCATTTTCTGCTTCTAAATATAAGCTGTCCCTGGGGATTAAGTGGCTTATTGTGGGTTAGAATACTAACTTCACATATTCTTGTATCTTTGTTCTCAGCACATAGTAGGCTAGCTTCACTCTGTAAATATTACCAAACTCCTGAATGACTATGCGTGAGTGTACATGTTGAGTATCATAAGTAAAAAGCATCAAATAGTAAGTCGTGAAGCAGAGTCCATCTTTATTAGGAAGCAGGAAAAGAACAGAGTGGACTTGTGCAGAGCACCACCAAGTGATCAGTTTTAACCAGCACCTACTACGTGTCAGACACCGTTAATGCAGTGGACAAGACTAAGTCCTTCTTCTCTTGGAACTGTCATTGTAACTGGGGAAATCAACAATACGCAATTAATCAAGCATAAGGAAAAGCTATGAACTCTACTTCAAATGAATATAGACATTCGCCCAAACCTAACATAAGTGTTTGTTGACTTCTATTCAACTGACTCTGGTCATTTTGACTCCACAAAGATATTTTAAACCCTCACATTTTAACCTGTCACAATGCAGCATACTTTAAAAGGAAGAAACACCTGTCTTCAAGCCTATGTTCAGAGCCACCATTGTATTAAGGCCTTTTCCAAGTTTCTAGCTTTGCCCTGTGCAAGTAAACTGAATTTCAAAAATCATGAGTTATTTTATAAACACACACACACAAACACGCACAGATAGAGAGAGAGAGAGAGAGAGAGAGAGAGAATTAGCCATCCCTAGGAACCTCTCAGATATATTCTATCCATTCCCTGTGACTTGGAGATTGTTTTCTATTGATATTGTAGACACTCTCAAATGTAACCAACATAAAATGTAGTCTGGAAAATTGAAACTCCAAGTGTTTCTATGATGACACAGAGATTGATAAGGAATATTGTAATGAAAAAGGAAAGTTTAAATCTTTTTTTTTTAAGTTGGTGTCTTACTCTGTGGCCCAGACTAGAGTACAGTGGCACTCTCATGGCTGACCGCAGCCCTGACCTCCTGGGCTCAGGCAGTTCTCCTGCCTCAGCCTCCCAAGTAGCTGGGACTACAGGTGTGAGCCACCACACCCAGCTGATTTTTTAATTTTTTTGTAGAGACAAGGTCTTGCTATGTTGCCCAGGCTGGACTTGAACTCCTGGACTCAAACGATCCTCCCGCCTTGGCCTCTCCGAAGTGTTGAGATTACAGGCATGAGCCTCCATGTCCAGCTGGAAAGTTAAATCTGTATCACAGTCCAGAAACAGGCACCAAAAGTCTAAACCAGCTTTCTAAGCTGTGTTCTACAGATCCAATCATGGGAGTTATTAATTTATTCAGTTCTTTAACAAAATATTTATTCCATGTTAGATACTCTTCTAAATATAGACATACAAGTGAATAAATCAAAGTCCTTCTCATGGAGCTTACAGCCTAGTGTTAGGGCAGGGGATGGAGGGGTGCAGATAGTGACAAAATAGACACATGACCTGACTTATTGATGAGTGTCATGAAAAAACACAAAACAGATTTTTTTTTTAAATTTTTCTATTATAAAGATGTGGGGTATAATTCAGGGCTAAGTATATAAATGTTCATTATGCAGGTACCCCTGTTGATGAGGTGTACCCCCCTCTCCTGGCAGTTTCCCACTACTGCCAATCCCTTTCTCATAGTATTATAATTGTTCAAGGACCACTTATGAGTGAGAATGTGTGATACTCAGTTCTTTGTTTCTGTGGTAGACCACTCAGTATTATAGACTCTGAATCCATCCAAGTTGCTGTGAAGTTCATAATTTTGTCCTTCTTTATGGCTGCATAATATTCCATCGTGTATTTGTACCACATTTTTTTTATCCAGCCCTCTTTCAATGGGCAGCACATTTGGCTCCATATTTTTGCTATTGTGAACAATGCTGCAATAAACATGCATGTGCAGATATCTTTTTCATAGCGTGATTTGAGTTCCTCTGGGTATATTCCCAGAAGGGGGGTTGTGGGGTCATGTGGAAGGTCAATTTTTAGAACTGTTTTCCACAGAAGTTGTTCGAGTTTACACTCCCATCAATAGTGTAGAAGTGTTCCTTTTTCCCCGCATTCTCTCCAGCGTCTGTTGTTTTTTGAGTTATTGATGACGGTCAACCCGACTGGAGTGAGGTGGTATCTCAATGTGGTTTTAATTTGCATTTTTTGATAACTAGTGAGGCTGAGCATTTTTTCATGTATCCGTTGGCTGCAGTATGTCTTCTTTTGAGAAATGCCATTCGTATCTTTTGCCTACTTTTTAATGAAGCTGTTTGTTTATTTTTCTTTTTGGCACGTTTAAGTTCCTTGTAGATCCTAGACGTAAGACCTTTGTCAGATATACAGTTGGCAAATATTTTTCCAAGTCCGTGTGCTGTTTCCCTGCTCTCTTGATGGTTTCTTTGGCTTTGCAGAAGCTTGTTAGTTTGATGAGGTCCCACTTATCTATCTTATCTCTTATGGCATGGGCACTTGGGCCTTCGATCAGGAATTGGTTGCCAGTTCTAATTTCCATAAGGGTGTCTCCTGCGTTTTCTAAGGTTCTTATCGTTTGAGGTTTTATGTTTGGGTCTTTGATCCATTTAGAGTTGACTTTTGTGTATGGAGCTAGGTACGGGTCTTGTTTTAAACTTCTGCATGTGGTCAGCCAGTTTTCCCAGCACCATTTACTGAGTAGGTTCTTCTCTCCCCAGCAGTTGGTGGTGGAGGCTTTGTCGAAGATGAGTTGGTTGAGAAGTTGAGTTTTGGCTTCCAGAATCTCTTTCCTGTTCTATTGGACTATATGCCTGTTCTTGTACCAATACCAAGCTGTTTTGATTATTGCAGCTTTATAATAAAGTTTAAAGTCTGGGAGTGGGATACCTCCCACTTTGGTTTTTTTTTTTGCTGAAGATTGTCTTGGCTATTCGTGGTCGTTTGTGTTTCCAGATGAATTCCTGTATTGTCGTTTCCAGGTCTGAGAAGAATGCTGCTGGTAATTTAATGGGTATTGCATTAAATCTATAGATTGCCTTGGATAGGATGGACATCTTAACAATGTTGATTCTTCCAATTCATGAGCATGGAATATTTTTCCATTTGTTTGTGTCATCTTTGATTTCTTTGAGCAGTGTTTTATAATTTTTGTTGTAAAAGTCTTTCATGTCTCTGGTTAGGAAGATGCCAAGGTATTTCATTTTTTTGTGGAACTGTGAATGGGATTGTGCTTTTAATTTGGGTTTCTGTTTGTTTATTGTTGGTGTATAGAAATGCGACTGTCTTTTGCACATTTATTTTATACCCTGAGACTTTGCCAAAGTCTTTTACCAGTGCAAGGGGGTTTTTGAAAGATTCTCTTGGGTACTTGAGATATACAATCATGTCATCTGCAAACAGGGATACCTTAACTTCCTCTTTTTCTATTTGCATACCCCTGATTTCCTTCTCTTGTCTGATTGCTCTAGCTAGGACTTCCAATACTATGTTGAACAGGAGGGGTAAGAGTAGACATCCTTGTCTTGTTCCGGTTTTTAGGGGAAATGGTTCCAATTTCTGTTTGTTTAGCAGTATGTTGGCTGTGGATTTGTCATAGATGGCTCTTACTATTTTGAGGTATATTTCATCTATGCCTAGATCTTCTAGGGTTTTTATCAAGAAGGGGTGCTGGATTTTATCAAAAGCTTTTTCCGTGTCTGGATATAATCATGTGGCTTTTGTCTTTACGTCTGTTGATGTATTTAATTACATTTATGGTCTTGTGGATGTTGAACCAGTCCTGCATCCTGGGGATGAAGCCTACTTGGTCATGGTGGGTGATTTTTGGCATGTGTTGTTGGATCTGGCTTGCTAGAAAGTTAAGAATTTTAGTATCTATGTTCATTAAGGATATTGGCCTGCAGTTCTCTTTGTTGGATCTCCACCCGGTTTGGGTATCAATGTGATGCTAGCTTCATAAAATGATTTGGGGATTACCTGAAATACTTTCAATAAGATTGGTATCAGCTCCTCCTTATATGCTTTGTAGAATTCTGCTGGAAAGTCATCTGGTCCAGGGCTTTTTTTTTTTTTTTTGGTAGGTAGTTTTCTTATGACATAGTCGATTTCCTGGGTTGTTATTGGTCTATTTAGGATCTCGATTTTTTCTTGTTTCAACCTGGGAAGGCTGTGTGTTATCAGAAAGTCTCCCATTTCATTTAGGTTTTTGAGTTTGCTTCCATACAGGTGTACATAGTAATCTCTGACAATCTTTTCTATTTCTTCAGGGTCAGTTGTGAGTTCATCTTTGGCATTTCTGATTGTGTTTATTTGCTTTTTTTTCTCTTTTTCTTGGTCAATCTAGCTAGGGGTCCATCAATCTTATTTATCTTTTTGAAAAAGTTTTTGGTTTCATTGATTTTTTTGTATTATAATTTTGTCTTCTATGTCCCAAATTTGGACTTTTATTTTGGTGATCTGGATTCTTCTGCTGAAGTTAGGGTTTTGGCGGTCTTGCTCTTCCAGCCTCCTTAAGTGATTTGTTAGGCTGTTAGCTTGTGATCTTTCTATTTTCCTCATGTGGTGTTCATAGAAGTATGAATTCCCCTCTTAGGACTGCTTTCACAGCATCCCAGAGATTTTGGTAAGATGCTTCTTCATTTTCATTTGTTTCCAGGTATCTTTTAATCTCTGTTTTGATTTCATCATTGATCCAAGAGTTGTTTAGGGCCAAGGATATGGTCGATCTTAGAGTACGCTCCATGTGGTAAAGAGTAGAATGTATATTCTGTGGTTGTTGGGTGGAGTGTTCTATAGGTATCAATTAAATCCATTGGGTCAAGCATCATGTTGAGGTTCCAGATCTCCTTGTTGACATTTTGTCTTGATGATCTGTCTAAGGTTGTTTGCAGGGTGTTTAAGTACCTAACTATGATAATGTTAGAGTCTATATCGTTTTTTAGTTTACTTAGAAACCACTTTATGAAAGTTGGTGCTCCTATATTGGGTGAATATATGTTTAGGATAGATATTTCTTGTTGATGGATTAAATCTTTTAGCATTATGTAGTGACCTTCCATGTCTTTTTAAATTTTTGATAGCTTAAAGGGTATTTTGTCTGAATTAAGATAGTGACTCCTTCTTCCTTTTCTGCTCTGTTCACCTGAAATTTTGTTCCCCATCCTCTTCTTTTGATTCTCTGAGTGTCCTTTCTGGTGAGATGAGTTTCTTGGAGACAATATATTGTAGCCTTATGACATTTTATCCAATTTTCCATCCTATGTCTTTTCAGTGGTGCATGTAGTCCATTCACATTCAGGCTAATTATTGAGATGTGAGAGTTTATCCCTGTCATGAGGTTCTTACAAAGTTTGTTGTTGTTGCTGCTGTTTGTTTGTTGTCTTTCTTTTGATTTTTGGGTTAATTTGTGTGTGTTTTCAATCTTTTTCCTGCATTCTTGTGAAGGGCATTGTTATTCTTTTTTTCCTTTCTTCTGTGTTTAATACTTTCTTAAGTGTTTCTTGTAGAGCTAATCTGGAGGCAGCATAAACTCTTAAGGATTGAATGTCTGGGAAGGATTTTAATTCCCCATCACTGATGAAACTTAGCTTAGCTGGGTAGGTAATTATTTGTTGAACTTGTTTATCTTTGAGAACTTTGAAGACTGGGCTCCGAGCTCTCCTAGCCTGAAGTATTTCTGTAGATAAGTCTGCTGCTATTCTAATTAGTCTTCCTCGGTAGGTGGTCTGACCTTTTTCTCTTGCAGTCTTTAGGATTCTTTTCTTTTATACCTACTTTGTGTAGGTAAATTACTATGTGTCTAGGAGTGGGTCTTCTCATTTGTTGTCCTGCAGGGGTTCTCTGAATCTCTTGTGTTTGAATGGTCACATCACTGATGAGATGAGGGAAGTTTTCTTGGATAATTTCATGGAATGTTTGTTCCAGGGTGGTCTCTATCTCTCTATCTGCCTCAGGGATTCCAATTAATCCTAGGTTCAGCCTCTTGAAATAGTCACTCATCTCTTGGAGGTTTTGTTCTGTCTTTTAAAGCTTCTTTTCTATGTTCTTAACAGTTTGAGTTTTATATTTTGATCCTCAAGTTCTGAGATTCCTTCTTCTGCTTGGTTAATTCTGCTTTTCATGTTTATCAGTTTGTTGTTTATTTCATTCACTGTATTCTTTACTGCTGTTATCTCAGTTGTCAACTACTTCATCCTTTCTTCTTTCTCTCCTCATTTCTATTTATTATCTCTATTAATATCTTGGTATCTGGGTTTGTGGTTTGAGACCAATCATTCTGGGGACTCTTCATTGTTTGAGTTCTGGAGTCTATATTCCCCAGGGGTCTGTATGAGACTCACCTTCTTCCTTTGGTTTTTCTTCATTTGTGTAGGCTTTCCTCCCCCCACCCCCCACCTTTTTAAACCTCTTCTTTAATACTGTTGTTCAGTGATGGGGAGACAGCTTTTATTTCTGTTTGTTAAATCTTCTATTCTTCCTTATGTAGATCCTCTGGTTTTGTTCAATTCTGAAGCTGAACTAGGGGTGGGAGCCTGTGCTTTTTGCAATTTTGAAATTTAACTGAGGGAAGAGCTGTGATTCAGAAGTGATCTGCAGATCCCAGTATCTGCTGACAGGTGGGTGGGCCCCTGGAATCCACTTTCCACTGCCTTACAATCTGTCCATGCAGTGGGGGTGTCTGTCCCCTGAAAGCAAAATGAGATTTAAAAAGGGAAAAGAATGAGAAAAGGAAAGAGGAAGATGAAAGGGAGGTTGAGAGAGAGAAGAAGAAGAGGGAAAACAGACAGGCATACCAACTAGCAGAGAGACAAACAAAGACAGAAAAAACTAAAAAGACAAAAACATATAGACAATCATATGTCTATCATATGTCTATAAACATACAAAAACTCTCCTATTAGTGTACTCTCCCTCAAAAATACCCATATATAAACAGAAAATCTAAAAAAAAAAATTAAAGTAACAGAAACAAAGCAAGTGCAAAAACGTAAACAAAAACAGAAAGAAAGAGAGATGGAAAAAAAGCTAAAACTAAAACAAAAAACAAACAAGAAAAACAAACAAACAAAACCTCTTGCTCTCTGGCAGTTTCTGTGAGTCCAGGTTCCTTTCAGGTCTCCACCTTAGGAAGCAGCTCTGGTCTCTAGTCCCTCCCCTCTGCTCTCAGTGCAGGCTGATAGGGTTGCTCTCATCTTGGGTCAGATGCCCCATGGACTACTGTGGGAAGAGGATGGATCAGATCCGTACTCACCCTACTGGCTGCTGCTGTCAGGTTTCCCACTCGGATCTGATGTGTCTATGCCTGTTCCAGCATGGGGGAAGGCATCTGTCTCTCTGAGTCTGATGAGATAATAGTTTCTGGGTCTCAAGATGGAGGCTGGGCAGAGCTGGGTGGGACAATGCAAGTCTCTGCCTACTCCAGGCCTGAGAAGATGGTACTCTATGGCATCCCATCACCAACAGTGGAGCTGTATTCCACATTTCCACTGCCTGCCTTCTCATGCCAGTTCTGCTTCTACAGGTAATGGTGTGGGCCAGGTTCCAGTGCTGAGGGGCAGCTGTTCTCTGCTGTCTCCTCTAGAGAGAGCCCCAAGATTGGCAGACGATCCTGCACGCACCTGGGTCTCGAGTCTCAGAGTGGTGGTGGGTTGCAGTCACCTTCACAGGAGATCCCCTGTGCATAAACCCAAATCTCCCCTCAGATGGACTTTCACTCACCCACCAGCATGCACCCACTAATGCAGCGTCTTTATGGATACTCGCGTTTGTGGAGACTCTCACAGTTGGACCTGTTCTGTTACCACCTTGTCCGGAGGTCCCCCCAGACATATCTTAAACAAAATGACTAGGAAATATCTCTCTGATGAGTGGTCATTTGAGCACAGACCCTGTGAAGTGAAGAAGTGAGCCATCCTGGTATCTGGAGAAGAGCGTTCCAGGCCAAGGAAATAGAAAGTGCCAAGATCCTGAGGCAGGAGGATAAGCAAGGAGGCCAGTGTGTTTGGAGCACAGTGAGTGAAAGGGAAGGTGGTAGAAGGTGAAGTCAGAGAGGTAATGGAGGGCTGGATCAGGTAGGTCTCATAGGCTACTGTGAGAATTTTGGCTTCTACTGTCACTGGTGTGGGAAGCTGCTGGAGAATTTTGAGTAGAAGAATGGCACAATCTGACTTACATTTTTAAAGACTGCTATAGGAAGAAGAGAATATGGCAAGCAAGTTTGGAAGCAAAGGGACTGGTTGGATGGCTAATGTAACAAACAGTCTAGGAGGAGGATGGCAGCAGTTTGGACTAGGATGGCCAAAAGGGAACTGGTGAGAAGTAGTCAGATTTGGGATATGTTTTCATGGAGCCAATAGGATTTGCTGGGTTTTGCATGTAGAGTGTTAAAACAAGAGAGCCTCCAAGATTTGGGGACCAAGCAAATAGAAGGTAAAGTGACCATTTATTAAGATGAAGAGACAAAAAGTAGTTGGGAGAGGCACATATCAAGACTTTGGTTCTGAACATGTTAAGTTGGAAATGTCTATTAAACATCCAAGAGGAATATTGAGTGGACAGATTATGCCAAGTCAGAAATGAAGGCTGGTGTCATAGGGGAGAGAGTTCTATAGTCAAGTGACTTGGCAATGCTGAGTTAAGCATAAAGGGTTGCTTTACTCTAGAACTCCTTAAAGGTCTTTTTTTAACACAAATGTATTTTGTAAACATGCAGGAGAAGGATTTAAGTTTTATCTAACTCATGTATCTATGGCATACTTTTGGCGGAGCTTCCAGTCACACTGCAGGCATGCCTCAGAGACACTGCAGATTCGGTTTAAGACCACCACAATAAAGTGTGTATTGCAGAAAAGCATGTCACACACAATTTTTTTGGTTTCCCAGCGCATATGAAGTTATGTTTACACTACACTATAGTCTACGAAGTGTACAGTAGCATTCTATCTAAAAAAAACAATGTACATGCCTCAATTTAAAAATCCTTTCTTGCTAAAAAAATGCTGACCAGACACATGCTGGTAGAAAAAATGGTGCTGACAGACTTGCTTGACTTAGGATTGCCACAAACTTTCAATTTGTAAAAAGCACAATATATGCAACATGCAATAAAGTGAGTTGCAATCAAATGAGGTGTGCCAGTATATTCTATCAGACACCCTTTGCAGAATACTATTGAAGACAGCTAACACTAGTATTTTAATAGAATAACTCCACCTTGAAGCAGATATGCACAAAGCTATATGAGTTTGGAATTTATATCCTTTCATCGGTACCTGGTTATGTTTGTGTGTCTTAGAATTTCCTCTTGTAAATTAATAGAAACTCATTCTAGTTTAGGAAGCAGATTCTTATGAGTTTGGTTAGATGAATCAGACTCCCTTGGGTGAACTAGTCAAGACAAGTTTCTAAGCCTGGAGGGCAAGGGACTCAACCTCATGAAGTCCAGGCCAACACCGTTCAACCTGCTGTCTTTACCCATTACTTTTCTTTAACCCAGTGGGTCTCCTAGATTCAGGCCACCACCTGTCATATGAATCTTCATCAGCTTTTAGCTGGGACCTCTTGTCTTTCCACCATCACAGTAGTCTTCCCTGAAGATCTTGTGTTTTCCTATACCTTAAACCACATACTCCCAATGACTTCCAAATCCACATCTCTGTTCTGACTTTCTCCTGAATTCTAGAATAGTATTTCCAACTGCTGTCTCCATCTGTACTTCAGTATCTTAGGAGCATCTCGGACTCAACATTTCCCAAACTGGAGTCTTGTCTTTGCTGGGAATACTTCCCATCTCTCTTCACCCCATCCACACTAGCATCCTTTGGCAGCTGGCAGCCTTATCACAAATAAAAACTTCTTTGCAGAATCTTCTCAACCCTCAAGCAGTTAGATCAACTTTCCCCACAAAATTTGTTCTTCCTCTGAAATGTTTGTTTCAATGTATACCATCGTTGTGCTCCTGTTACCCTAAACAGAAACCTCGAGTTTCCCCCCCATTGCATCCACCTCCTTCACAAATGACATGAAGTCATTCAACAAGTTCTGTCATCACTACTTTCTAAATCTCCCCAGTCTTTCTCCCCTTTTCCTTCCATTTCCACTGCCTGAGTTCAAGGCCTCATCTTCTTCTACCTGATTGTTTAATTCGATCCCAAATGGTCTTCCTGCTTTCTGTATGGCACCACCATATAGTACTCCTTGCTACTGCCAGAGTTACCGTGTCAAAAAGAAAATGGATTGCTTAACTCCCCTGACTTAAAGCTATCACAAGCATCTCATCACCCATAGAATAAAGCCCACATGCCTTAGAAGGTCACCAGGTCCTTTCACAGTCTGGCCAACTTGACTTCCTTGCCTCACCTCCCACCAGGCCCCCAAGACACACAAAGCAACTTTCTCCCCATGACTTTCATACCTACATACCTTTGCACGTGCTGGAGTCTTGTCTTTGCTAGAAACACGTCTCATCTCTCTTCACTTCATCCACACTAGCATCCCTTGGCAGCCTTATGGCAAATAAAACCTTCTTTGCAGAGTCTTTCTCCCCAACCTTCGAGCAGTCAGATCCCCTCCTCTCTGGGCACCTATAACCTTTCTATGGAACATTGGTTTTCCTGGGCCTTGGCAGCCTGGAGATACAATGAAAGAATATGATCATCAGAGTTAGAGTCTCCTGTTCTCAGCCCCTACCAGCAAAAGCGTTAGGCATTTGGAGTTGCAAGCATGAACACTCTGTAGGTGGACGCTTTTAAGGCTAACTCAGAAAATAATGACACTGATGACAATGACTTAGTTATGTTTCAGGCCAAACAATCAAACCCATGGAGGACTGCAGAGTGGTACAGCAAAGTCTTATGGAGACAGAGGCTGAGAATTTGTTCAGGAACCAGAGGGAGCTCCTAGGAGCTGAGTTGTCTTACTGTCCCATCAGCAGCTGAGCTCTGGCTCCATGAGTCTCATCCTGGAGCTCAGATCATCTATGTCTTCTTCCCTCTGGGTCTATCCATACCTGGCACTCCATCAGCCCATCAGATATCTTAGAGAGAGCCTCATGTTCATACTCTCAACAACAGAGGTTCTGATTATCAGAGCATCTCAGAGTTCCCTGGAAGGCCTTAAATACACCTCTCTTAGGTTAGGTGCTCTTACCTTGGCCAAACAGATATGATCATAAGGGTTGTAAGCCATAGAACAGAGTCCTCAGCAGCAACCAGAGCATGCCAAGCATTACAATAGCCTGTCAAGTTCAAGTATCTTCGTTCTGGCTGGATAAATCCTTAATGTGTCTAAAATATGTCCCCAAGTAGCCATGATGGCTCTCACCTTCTTTACTTTGTAGCATTTACTCTCTTTTCCTGTTACCTGGATGTTCACCCTGTGACTCCTTGGTTACTGTGTAGACAGGTGCCTCTTCCCTTCTGCAGATGGTGTCCTGTGTCTCCTGACTTTACCATCCTGGCCATGGATTCTGGAGGCAGCCATGACCTCACTGGTGTTAGTTCAGCCTGCGGCCCTGCTTGTGTCAGAATGCAACATCCTCATCCAACTCCTATCCAGCTTTAAACTTTGTTGGGCCACAAAAGCAGTTTCCAGTAGCATCTCTTATGATTCAAGCTTTTTCCTCTAGTTTGCTTGTTTGCTTCCTTATAGCTCACCCATTCCAGAGGAATCTGACAAATTCAGGAGGTGAGGCCAGAACACATTTTGACCACCACCCTCAAAAGCTCTCCTTTTGCCAGTCCCTAGCCAATATCCCAAACCAGATTGTACATAGTGAATCTCTCCTCAGGGTGAGTTCCTTGTTCCTCAGGGACACCACCAAGTGAGTGAATTGCCTATAATTCTTAGATTAAAGTTGAAGCAGCAGCCTAATTTCTCCACGGAGTCATGGTCTGCCCTAGGAAGCTTGTCAGATTTCCACAGCCCATGACATTAGTGCTTTATGGTTCACCTACCCACTGCCACCCTCACTATGCCCCAAGTAGGTATAAGTCTGGAGCTCAGGTCCTCTCATTTGTTCTAGGGATATACATGTCTGGGCATAATTACTCACATAATTATAGCATAACACTTGCCATTTATGCTGTAATTATCTAAGAGGGAAGGAAACTAATATTTATTGAACACCTAGTATGACCCAGGTTTTGTATGAGATGCCTTACGTACTTGGTATCATTTTATCTTCATGCCCACCCTTTGAGAAAGGCATACTCAACTCTAGTCTGCACAAAAGGAAATAACTCAGAGAAGTGGTGTGCCCTGTCACAAGGTCACACAGCTAATGAAGGTCAGAGCAGGGAATCACACCTAGTCATCTGACTCCAACATCTGCGTTCTCTCCACTCCAGCCTGTGGCTTCATGTTTATTTATATATCTACCTCCCTCCCACTGACTGGGAGCTCCTCGGTGGCAGTTTGGGACTGTCATTTGTCATTGTATCCTCATTGCATCTGTCACAGTCTAAGTAGAAGCTCAAACAACATTTCTCCAGGAAGGGAGGGAGGAAGAGTAAGGACCCTGGATTTTGCCTTGTGTTTAGTAAGTGCTTAATAAATGTTTATGAATGAACACCAAGGTTTTAGAGAATCCCTGCAACTTTCCCCTGAGGCCACTGAGTGATCTGATTGGCAGGACTCAATTTATTAGCTGTCCCCAGGCAAGCTTGTGAAACAGAGCAAGAATGATGGGACGCGAGCTAACGTAATTTCAGATGAATCCATTAGAGTCCCTGCACGGCTGGAAACTGGGACGTAGAATTAAAGTGCCCTTTATAATTTATACTCAAATGCAAGTAGGATGTGGAAAGTAAACCCTTGCTTTATATTCTGATGCCTTTCCCTCTGGAATGGATTATCAAGTGAACAGAGCTTCTCTGTAAGAGGCGAAAGCTGGGGTGATTTAGGTGTGATCCTTACCCCAGTCCAAGAGCAAGATGAACTGGTCTATGGAGCTCTCCTTTAGTCTTCTGATTTTATGATTCTATTATTTGGATAACAGGATACAGAAGAAAAGAGGCAGCCAGATTAGGAGATGCTGAGATGCTGCTGAGATGCTGTCAGGTCCGAGAGAGTGTATTTCTCCGTGGCCCTGCATCCTGTCCCTGAAACACTGTAATAAATCACTGCATATAAAGGTGTTAATGTTTCCACAGCCTCTGTGCAGAAGAGGGGTCAGCTGGGTGAGTATGAAGTCCTTGTCCATGGAGCCCTGCTTACGATACCAACCACAAAGAGATAAAAAGGATATTCCAGGGATTTCTCCTTGGGAAAGATGTGATAAAAGAGAGAGTGCATTTTAAATGGTTCTCATCTCTGGGAAGAAATCAGGGGAATCAAACAGTTAAAGGCTTCCAACGCAATTCTCTTTCTCTCAAGATCTCACAGGTTTTAGGATCAGATGATTTGAGAGCCAGAAGGGGAATGATGCATCTTCCTCATGTTGTAGGTGGGAAGAGCAAAGTTTGGACCAGGGAGAGACACACTCAGGAATAGAAAGCCTGCAACTCCCAGAGGACTCAGCTCCACGCCTGTTCTATTCCTACTTCTATCAGCATCTCAGGGTTCAACGTCCTGCCCAGTAAAACAGAAAATAACAAGACCTACTCTTTACAGACGTGTTTTAAGAATCAAATGAGATGACAGATGTGGAGTAAAAATGTTTTGCAAACAGTAACCCCTGTAAGGTGCTATAAACCTCAATGCAAATATAAACATTATTAACACTGTTGACATGAAAACATATTTACCCCTATTTTATGATCATCAGTATAAATAAATAAATTATGACATACGTCCATTCTTCAGAGATTACTTTTTGGTAGACCTTTTAACTCTTGAATAAAATTCCTCTGTTTTCCTTATCATCTCTTCTTTCATTGTGAAAAGTAACATGTGTTCATTATAGACAATTTTAAAACACCAAAAGACATAAAGAAAAAAGTCACCTATATTCCCTAAACCCAAAGACAATCACTGTTCATCTTTTCATATATTTCCTTCCAGTTTTTCCCCATGCATATTTTAGCAGAGTTGTGATCATATTGAATCAAACATTCTATTTCCCAATTTCTCCATTTAACATTATAACATTTATATTTTCCCATGTTACTAAAAAGTCCTTGCTGCTGATCCTCCCCAGTTTTTGTGTGATAAGGCTCTGTCCTTTTGCCTAGGCATGCCATGTCTGGGCACTGTTTCTGAAGCACAAGCATTTTCTGTCTTGGCTCTGACTTGGCGACCCAGGCATTTATTGCCTATGCTCCTAATATGCATCATGCATATCTAGATTCTTACCCAGATGTCTCTAGGTCCCTTTCAGGGCCTTACTATCTGCTGCCAGGTCTTCTCCTCATGTCAGTGGGTACTCTGCTATAGATCCAAGCCCGGACAGCTTGGTTTCCCCTCTTGTGCCTAATGATATTTCAGAATTCCAAACATGACCTGCACATCCAGAACTTGTTTTGCACGAGTCTTCCTGCCCAGTATGACAACAGATATTGTATAGTGTATTCCTTTAGCCAGCCCTTCCCTTATAATCAGCATGGCACACTATGATTTTGATGATACTTGATGACTGGTATCTAGACAATACCAGGCCCAACTCCTTCCCTTTAGCGTGTCCTAGAATTTTTTTTAAAAATGACATTTTCCCCCAGATTCAGCATTTTATTGGTTTGTTTCTCATATATTATATACCCAACAGGATAAATCATAGAGAATGGAATGGGAAGAAAGAGAATAGTCAATGCTAAAGTAGTCTGGGGCCATACAATAGTGTGCACATTCTCTCTCAATTCTAATCAGGTGACAAATTATTTATTTCACTTAATAAGGTAAGGGAATAAACTCATCTACACATAGTTTAACCTGTGTAGTTATGTTACTTTGGGATGCCTGCTTAAGGTAACTATAGTTAAATCCATTAAAGGTGACTTTTATCCCTTCCTGATAGCACAGTCATCTGCTTGACCTCCTTTTATGCATATCCAGAGTGTTATTTATGCATATCCATAGTGTCATAGTGTCATAGTGCCATAGCTAGGCCATGCCCCTCAAGAAAGCAAGCAAAGAACAATGAGATTGCCATGACCTGGAAGTGCATAGTAAAACGCCACATTTTAAGTGATAATGCTCCATACAAGCAAGATTTGATTCTATAGTTCAGAAAGAGACTCATTGTCCTGTAACACTACTATATCTACGTTCTCCTAAATGTTGTCAAACATCTTCAAGCAGTCAGACACCAGCACCTCACCTGTTGTCCCTTCCAGAGTCTCATACAAGTCAAATCTCTTGATCCCAGGACATAGCAATAGAGCTGCAAGAAACGGTTTAAAAGGCCAAAACTTTGGTTCCAATCAAGACAAATCTCTAGAGGCATGAGAAAGGATGCTACAGTGGGCCTGATCCAGTTCTCCTGTTGTGTAGTGCATCTCCATGACTTGCAATTCATGGATATCAGTGTTACATTAGATCCCCATATGCAAGTCTACAGATACACACAAACACACATATGCCCATTGAAACTCACTAGTGCAATATTCCCATACTCAGGTTTTACAAACTGATCATGGTGCTGCTCAAGAACCTGACCCCATCATACTTTATCAGCACTAGGAATGAGAAAGCTTTCCCTTCGGGCCCTTGAAGTCACAGAATCTTTTAATTATGAGAGAGACTCAGGACTTTATGAGATAGCAACCACTAACTGAGGGGTAGCATCCATGGCGGTTCTGGGTTCAAACTCAGCTCAAGGAAATAACTCCAGGATATAATTCTAGAAAACTGGGAGCTTGGCTATTGTAACTATTGTTGCCTAACTCTTAAAGAATAGGATCTCATGAGAAATCAGATGTCATGGGAGATTCACGTGGCTGGAAGAACAATTGCCAATGAAGAAAGATACGGCAGATGGGAACCAAATTAGAATCAGCTTAAATCTGACTGAGGTTAACAGCTAAGATGTAATAATTCAAAGAATATTTACTTTTATTGTGCTAAAGTACAAGCAGTCAAGAAAAATCGCATCTACAGCACTTATAGAACTGCTTGCCATATGTGAATTACTTGCCACAATCATGGAAGAGGTGGGCGAGACTGGTAGTGAACTTCTCGCTCTTTGGAGGGTGAGGACCTCAGAGCTGAGCTCCATAGCGAAGTATGACTATGATTTGCTTTTAGAAACAGTTTGACACTTGAAATTAGGTCTCTGGCGCAGAGCTGCAGCCTCACATCAAAGGTCTTTATTCCCTTTGCAACATGCTGATGGCCTCAGAAGTCCTCACCCTTTGCCCCCCTCTCTAGGGGCAGCCTGTCTGGACCTAATCCAAGACGCTCACTGGCTTTTGGTTCCGTCGATGCCAAAATGTTGCTCTTCTAAACAGCGGGCCACCTTGTTGTCATTCATTGCAAAGTGGGAAAAATTATTTTCTCATGCTCCTGGGCCTCTCAGCAAGGGTGACAAAATGAAACATGAGTTTCACTTTGCTTCTGAATAAATAAAAGTCGAATAGCCTATGTTCTGTAATGACCTTTTTTTCTGCATCATATTCCCCATACCAGGAATTGAGACCTATTTTAATCTTCCCTTTCCTGGAAGCCAATGTCCATTCCTTCGTTCTTGAGAGCGTCCCCTATGTCAGGAAACAGTTATTAGAATTTATCATCATATTATTTAACAACTATTGTGCAGTGTCTTAGCTACACTATGCATGAGAAATGTGTGGCTAGTCCTAATATTCAGTCCCTATTCAAATTCATTTAATATTTTAGCCAACATTTCTTCAACTAACTCTCTCTCTCTCTCTCTCTCTCTCCCCCCCCTCACTATTCTGTGAATTACCAATACACAATTGACATCGTCAACAAGTTTATATTCAAGCAGAAAGGGTGGGAATAGAAACGTTTAGGGTAAGTCAGGAAGATTGGCTAACAGATATTTGATATAATTTCAGGAGTCTCACATGTCGTATAACGAGGCTTGACGAAAAGCCTTAAATTCCTAAGTACCCTTAAAACTACTTCATATTATATTTTTAAAATCCTTACAGAATTCATAAGGGGAAAAAAAGAAAAGGGTGCCAAAAGAGGAATAAAAATCAGACTCTGCAGTGGTGATTAGAATAGTGTATCATTCTCAAAGTTTTGAGAGGAAAAAGGCTATAAACCAAGAATTGTAGCCCCAAATTGTATATAAAGTAGGACTGCCAGATTGAGCAAATAAAAACATAGACATGACATCTGGTTAAATTTGAATTTCAGATAAACAGTGAATATTGAATACATTTTTAATGTAAACATATCCCAAATATTGCATGGGGCATACTTAAACTTTTTTCTGAAATTCAAATTTAACTGAGTATCCTAAACTTTAACTGGCAGCTCCAATATAAAGGCAGTGAAAAAATATTCAGACATTGTCCAGACATTAAGAATCTAGAAGATTTACCACCCTGGTATTTTTTTCTAAAACCATTACTTGAGATAGTCACAAAATAAAGAGTTCAACTTCTACACTGTTGGTGGGAGTGTAAACTAGTGTAACCTCTGTGGAAAGCAGTGTGGCGATTCCTAAAAGCTCTAAATACCAACCTCCCATATGACCCCGCAATCCCCCTACTGGGAATATATCCTGAAGAACTCAAATCACTCTATAAAAAAGATACCTGCACACGCATGTTTATCGCAGTGTTGTTCACAATAGCAAGAACCTGGAAACAACCATGCTGCCCGTCAAAAGAGGACTGGATTTTTAAAAAATGTGGTATATATACACGATGGAATACTACACAGCCATAAAAAAGAACAAAATCATGAATTTCACAGCAATCTGGATGGAACTAGAGTCTATAATACTGAGTGACCTCTCACAGAAACAAAGATCCGAGTATCACATGTTCTCACACATATAATGGACCTTAAACATCCAATGCAATACTATACGAAAATGACTGACAGTACTGGGAAACTATGGTGGGGGAAGGGAGATGGGATTAACAGTAGCAAATATCTGTCTGGGAACGGGGAAACACCCCATATCAACAGGGTGCCTGAATGAAACGCAATTGTATACCTAACCCCACAACTTCATAATAAAAAATAAATTAAATAAAAAAATAAAATAAAATAAAAATAAAGAGTTCAAAAATTTGAATAAGAAAGTTGTGTCTTAAGGGGACTAGGGACCAGCAATGAGCACAAGTTTTAAAAATTAATGTACATATGGCTAAAATTCTAGGAAAAGCTATGTATTATTTAAAAGTAATTATTTAAAATTAATACAAATGTTCATAATTTGGAGTTTATAATCTTAGATAATATTATCAAAAAGTGAATGTGATCAATAGTTGGGGACAAAATTTCGGCATATTCACAGCACATTTTGCTCAGTATAGCAAGGTTAGAAAGAAGAATGATAACATACCTCCTTAATTTAGAGAATGCTGTTGTGTATTACTTCATTTGAACATGATCTCATTTGGTTCTCACATAGTCCTGAGAGAGGTGAGAAAGTCAACAAGGTAAGCAAGCACACATTTATTTCCCACCTATAAAGTTGGAAAAATGAGGCAGAGAAAGTTTTAACGGCTTACTCTACGTTTAGACACTGGTAAGTGGCATGAGCATCTGTCTCCAAGCTCAATAGTTTATCCCAGCTATCCCAACCTAAAGTGAGATGTTCAGTTAGGTTTGTCCAACTCTCAAACTCAGTTTATTGTTAACTACAAGGTCAGAGAAGCCTACCCTCATTCAATAAATATTTGTTGATTAATTAACATTTTTTTCTGATCAGTCAATTTAAGAGTTTATGAATGAGTGCCATGTACCTAATCATATACTCTGAGGCATACAGAAATGGTCTAAAATGTGACCTCTGTCTTCTAAGTCTAAAATCTACTTAGAAAGGTAACTAACATACAAGGGGGAACCCCCCAAAGACAGAATTTTTCAGAGGGTAGGACCCCTGTAGTACAGGCTTCTCCCACTTAGGTGAGTGTTATAAGAACCCATTAGCATCAGTGTACCAGCTAGCATTGTTGTGAGAGGCTGCGTTCAGCTTCAGCAAATTATTTTGGAGATTCTTTCAGTGCATTTGACCATTTCATGATGGATAATTTACAAGTGCACCTGCTGCCCACACCATGCTGAGTGTTCAGCAGCTTTTGACCAAAATCGGCATGACCCCCATTATTCACCCTCTCTGTTCACCCCATCTCACCCCAAGAGAATGTTTGTTTCCCCAGCTGAAAAAATTCCTTAAAAGGAAATGTTTTGCAGATGTGGAAGAGGTGAAACAAAAAAATGGCAGAATCACTAGAAGGCATCCAAATTGATGAGTTAAAAAACTGTTTTGAGACTTCCGGCAAGATGGCGACAGGGCAACCTGGTCTGTGAAACTCTCCGCAAAGGAGAACTGCAGTGGGTCTCTGGCTCTTGCCCCGGGGGCTGCGGACCCCAACATCACAGCCTGCTCTTCCTACGTGTTGCCACGGCTGGGGCATCACAGCGGTCTGGACAACCACTGCAGTGCAGACGCCGCCGCTGCCGCCAGCACATCGCACCACCCGGGCCGGAGGCGATCCACGACTTCAGTCCTTGAAGCCCCTGCAGGCAAGATCTGCTGGGATTGCTGCCACCTCTCCTGCGACCGAGACGTCCTGCCCGCCATGAGTCTCCTGCCGTGTGCCCTGAGGCAGGCAGCCATCTCCAGTCTCTGCCGGCTCCTGTCCGGCCCCACCCCCTCTGGGGCGAGCAGCTGAGATAGCACCACCTGCTGGCGATTCAAGGTAACAACACCGAAACGGGAGAAACAAGCTTGATAAAGACAGACCAAACTGCTGAACGGAGGTCAATCTGAACTGTCCTTCACAGCAGATCAGGGGAACTGACCCTAACTGCAAACTAATTTACCAGCTTGAAAAGAAAGCTAGAAATCAGAACTGAAAGGACATTGGACTTAAACAAAAAGTCTCAGAGTGTGCTTGATTGATTCTGTTAGTTTAATGACTTAATTCTATTCCTACTGTATTGTTCCTTTTTTTTCTCTTCCTTTTCTTCTCTTTTCTTCTCTCTGTAAACCATATCTTTGTAAAGAGGAACAGCACACCAATAAGGTGGTTGGTTAGCTTGTAGGTTAGCATCACTATATGTTTTATTTTATTTTTTTGTATGGGAGTTGGCTCGTCTGTAGCTGTGGTCTATTGTTTTTATCTTGTTCAGTATAGGGCTCTCTCTCCATTTGTTGGCACACGTTTGTTTCCCCCCTTACTCCTCTATCTCTCCACCCCCCTCTTCAACCCACTGTCTGCTCCATTCTCTTCCCTCTGCTAACCACATTTTATTTCAGGGAGCAAACCTATAGCCCCACTGTGTGGACAGATTCCAAGGCAGTGGGAAGTGGGTTCCAGATTATCCATACACCTGTCAGCGAATACCAGGACCTGCAGATAGACTTTGAATCACAGCTCCCCCCTTAAGTAAATCTCAAAACTGCAGAAAGGACCGCCCCCAACCTACAGTGCAACTCCAGAATTGAACAAAGTAAGAGGGCATACATAAAGAATAGGAGATTGAACAAACAGAAGTAAAACCAAACCCTCTACCCCTGAATAACAGAATTAAAGAAGACGGTGACATGGAGGGAAGAAAAAAGTAGGGAGGAGAAAAAAACCGCACAAATGAAGAAAAACCAAAAGAAGAATATAAGTCTCACACAGACCCCTGGGAGAACAGACACTGAGAAAACAGATTCTGGAACACAAACAATGAAGAGCCCCCAGAATGACTGGTCACATGCAACAAACCCAGACATCAAGACATTAGTGGAGAGAAATTTAAAAATTGAGGAGAGACAAGAGGAAAATAGGAAGGAGCTGATGTCAGAAATAACAGCTGTAAAGAATACTGTGATGGAAATAAATAACAAACTAATAAGCATGGAAAGCAGAATTAGTCAAGCAGAAGGAAGAATCTCAGAGCTCGAAGACCAAAACACAGAACTAACCCAAACTGTCAAAAGCATAGAAAAGAAGCTCAAAAAGACAGAACAAAACCTGCAAGAGATGAATGATCACTTCAAGAGACCAAACCTAAGAGTAATTGGGCTTTCTGAGGCAGAGAGAGAAACAGAAGCCGCACTGGAACAAACATTTCATGAAATCATTCAAGAAAACTTCCCTCATCTCATCAAGGATGAAAAAATTCAAACACAAGAGATTCCGAGAACCCCAGCAAGACAACAAATGAGAAGACCAACTCCCAGACACATAATAATTTGCCTAAACAAAGTAGCTATAAAAGAAAAAATCCTAAAGGCAGCAAGAGAAAAAGGCCAGACTACCTACCAGGGAAGACCAATTAGAATAGCAGCAGATTTATCCACAGAAACCCTTCAGGCTAGGAGAGCCTGGAGCCCTATCTTCAAAGTTCTTAAAGAGAAACAATTTCAACCAAGAATAACCTACCCAGCCAAACTAAGCTTCATTAGTGAGGGAGAATTGAAATCTTTTCCAGATATCCAATCCCTAAGAACCTACACTGCCACCAGACCACCTCTACAAGAAACACTTAAGAAAGTACTGAACACAGAAGATAAGAAAAAAGACAACACATTCTTCACAAGAGTACAGGCAAAGATTAAAACACACATGACCAACTC